>NC_028639.1:22518294-22615724 GCF_001406875.1 Solanum pennellii
ATTTTTCTATACTATGCCCAATATTTCTCAATATTGGGCATTGGGGTGCATATGTACTCATAATAGGCTATCCTAAAGGCATACTGGCTCTTTATTAGACATACAATTTTTCGGAATGTTACAATCCTCTTTGCGGACTAAGACTAACCTATTAGGTTACATCATTACATTCATAGGTTTAAATGCGGAAAATTTAAAAACTTTTCATTACTTGTACACTGAGGTTTACACATACCTCTACATACACATAATATTTATGTCGAGTATGCATAGACCCTTCGTGTAGGAATATTACATAGGCTTCTACTTTTATTATACACACACACACAGATATATATATACATATATATATATACATATATATACATATATATATATACATATATATATATATATATATATATATAATAACATTACCAAGATATACATTTCAACTTCCTAAATCATATTATGGATAAAAATCATAATCATCACTTCATCTTCACAGACTATGCCTTCAAGGACATAGTCACAATACACACACTTGTACATGTATATTCATACATTTCAATTAAAAACCGCCACCAAAGGTGCACCATACCACTCAAGATCATTTCACCATAAGAACTAAACAATATAATCAACTTACCATTCATCCAAGATTTCACCACCTTTCCTCAATTTATCCAATTATCATCATAAAATAGCATTTAAGGCATTATCTAATCACAATATAACATATAAAAAATACAACTCTAACATTTTCTAACATTATCTAGATATATACACCAAATCCACTTCATAAGATAAAAGTTGGAAATATGCATGAGCACGACTTCATTGGGGTTTTGACATTAAAATCATCAACTAAAACTAAAAATAACATATTTCAATCATTTAAATGTTTTCATACAAAGACTCATGCTTAGAGTCAAAAATAGAAGAAGTTGAAGTTTTAAATACTTTTTGAAATCTCTTTGGAATGGCTCCTTGAATGAAAAAAGGTTCAAGGATAAAATATCATACCTCATCTTGGACGTGTGTAAAGACATTTTTTATCGTACCCAATTGATCAACAATTTTCGGTATCGGTTATCATCTCTTTACTATGTCTAGATAAAACCCCAATTCTTGGGGTGTAATTATATGAATATGAGTTGAATTTACTTCTGGGTCTTGCTAAATAATAGTTTTTTTCTATTTAAATGTGACTTTGTTGAGTAGTTGTGTATGAACTTAATGGTATTTTAGTTTCAAATATGATTTCATCTTCATGTCTTGGGCTTGCTCAAGAGAGAGGTCTTAAGACCAAAACTACTGAATCAATAGCCGGTGGTTATTGGGTTAACGTGGATTCATCTCAAGAGAGTGAATCCTAAACCCTCTCCCACACTTTCCACTCAAGAGAGTGAGTGGGATAAAGTAAAGGTTGGGCATAATATCGGCTTATCGGTGTTCGAGAGAAACCGATTTGATTCAGGGTACGTTGCTCGAGAGAGAAGTTAACCCCACTTAAGTCTAGCTTAGTAACAAATTTACAATTATTTTGATTGAAAACATGTACCCAGTTGTTTATTTTAGATCATATTCCTATCACATCCCAAGAATCTCGTCTCCATATACTTGTATTTTATCTTTGTTTTTTTAGCTTATAATTGCTTACAAACCCTCTTTGATTATTGATACTTGTGTCAACCCTTTGATTTATTATGTTTTTACTCGTTAATGTCTTGTAGTTATGAATAGCATGAACTAATTTGTACTTAGACGTTAATTATCATAAACCGCTCCCTTAGGACTCGAACCCAACCCTTTGTTGTGTTATTATACTAACTAGCGATTGTTCACACTTAGAATTGAAAGAAGTGGCTTTTAAACATTAAATAAAAATGGCTCCGCTACCGGGGAGTGATGTTACTTGAGAATTTTTAGTTAAATAAAATTTTGCTTGTGTTAGTTATAGTTTTACTTACTTAATTTGTAGTTGTGTTTTTCTTGTTTGTTCTTTAAAGCATAGTAGGTGAGTATATCGAGCACTACTTGTGAGCTAATGGAGTTTCCTCCATTAGATGTGATGATTTCCGGAACAGCGTCCTAAGTGTCAAGCAATTGGAAAGTGAATGGATCCATGAGTCATGGGCAAGGTTTAAAGAACAGATAACTCAATGAGTAACTCATGACGTTCCCTACATAGTCCTTCTTGACTGTTTCTACAGAAGCCAAGGTCCCAGAAACAAGGTGTTTGCTGACCAACTCATTTAAGGAGGTATTGCAAAACAACCATCTGCTATAGCTGCCCAACTACTTGATGACATGGCTGAAACAAATCAAGAAGTAGAAAAGGATTTCATGTTGGCCGCACTAATGACTTAGTTGGATGAGTTGGCCAAAAAGATAGTGGATATCGAAGTCCAATGCAAAAGGAAGGATAAATACATACCTCCTTATAAGCGAAGAAGGCCTAAGGACCATAAGGGAAAATGGGTAGAAAGAATGATCTGAATCATTCTCCACAAGGTAAGTGAGTATGACAGAGTGCTGGACGAGATGAAGGAGAAAAACACAGTGATAAAACAGATGATTGGTTCTCATTCAAGATATATCCAGGTGCTCGAGAACCTTATGGGTCATGCACTACCTCATCTCTACTCGCAGCAAAGTAGGGGGTTACCTAGTGACACTATGGTCAACCCCAAGAATGAGGTTTGAAGGTGGACTTGCGTCTTGCCGGGATGTTAACTAAGACATTGTTTGGGAGGCAACCCAAAACCCTTAAATGCTTTATTTATTTATTTAGAAATAATGATGTATTGATTGTGCGGGATAATGTGTGGGACTTGTTTGAAAAGTGTAAATTGACAAATTAAAGTGCAATCGGCCAATCGCCTAATAGGTTGGCGATCCTGATCTTGTTCGTTGTTTGGACCTCTACATCAACTAGAGGTATTGTGAAACTCGGTGACGTAATTAACTAAATGGCATATCGCCGAGTGAGTCGGTGATCAATACTAACATCATCGAATGGACAGAAACTGGACGGTTTGTTTAAAATTCAATAGTTTAAATTTCCAATTCTTTAATTTCACCTTGCTTTTTAACCTCTCAAACTCTCACACCTGTATTATTCTCAATATTTTTTTGCATCATCTTAGTACTTTAGTCATCGAAGTTCTCACATCCCGAAACCACAACTTATAAAATAGGGGCAATCTCGGACTGCAACCGGCGTACTTGACCTCGCGGTGGTCTTGTACAAACACTTACATATCATTCATCGCATATACATAATGAAAAGTAGTGCGGAAGTAAAACTTTTCACAAAACATATCATAGTCTTTAAAAATATCTATCATATAAATTCATAGGAAATACTAAGTCTCAATCACATCAAACGTCATACACGAGAATACTTAGGACACGACCCATATACAATGCTAATATAGAAATACTTAGTCTATTACAATACTTCTAATAGAAAACATAAGACATATATGCCCTCGAGTCAAATGAGGACATACTTCAACTTCTCTTGAACGATGCTACGGTCCAAGTCTTCCTTCCCAAATGCTCCTCACCTACCAACAACTATAGAGATAGATAAAATCATGAAGTTAGTACAACCACGTATACTAAGTATGTCATAGTGCATAAAAATCATGAAAATGGACACTTATTGGAAATATACATCTTTTAAATTAAAAATCATATATATAATCATAAGAACAACATTTAACAACTTAGAAACTCATAAGATAGTATTTAAACCAAATATCATAATTTTAGAAGTCACTTTACAATAACCTCATTCACTGTACAGTGAAGTTGATTATCTTCACCTTAGACATCTCTTAGTATCTAATCATCTCACTTAAATCTATCCTAAGAATAACTTAAGCAACACAAAGAGAGACCGCCCATACAACCTCCCTAAGCATGCCTAAATGACACTCAAGACTACTTATAATGAGTCACATACACACATCAAGACATCAAACATATCAACATATAGATAATATGACATTTCCTCATCAAAGGCTATCAAACGACTTACTTAAGTTGATCAAGAATATAACGTCCATGATTCACCTCTTCAAGACTACCTAAACAATCCTTAAGATTTCCTAACTTTGGATAATGTCCACAAAATCAACATCTTCCTTAAATAGAGTCGTTCGTAAGACTCATCTAGGTAAGATACGCAGTGACCATTCCTATGCCCCCTTCACACCTTAACTACTCTAGATAAGTACTTATTCAATTAACATACTTTCTTACTTAACTTAAGTCGTTTCATTCCTTAGTTCATTTAGAAGACATTCAACACATAAATGACAATCAAGTAATGGTCTTGGACAAGACCTAGGAACTCCCAATAACACCTTCAAAGCCTATTGTGCAATGTCTAGATAGTGTCCCATATAACCACCTAAACTTCATAGAACATCTTAAATGCTAATACGTATTCCATAAGATGAAAATAAGAAATAACCGAGACAGACCATCATAGCAAGACATGGAATCCGGAGTTCTATCCTACTCTGATGAGGTTGTTCTACTTGCCAATGGTACACATCCCATGTAGGCACATGGTTAAGGAATATGAAGGGCATGATTTGTATTCTAGTATCATTCTTTGACTAAAACTACTTCCCTTACCATACTCACACGATGCTAGCCTTCTTTCTCATAGAGTAATTCACACATAAGGTTCATATAAAAGGGTTCCATATCTAGTTCATAACCCTATTACATTTACCTACCAAAGAGGTCCTCAGGGTTACCTTACAATGGCGAAAAGAAGATCATGATGACTTTCCTATATTTGATATTATGTTGTTCCAGCGAATCAACCTTAAGTCCATCATTCCTTTACTTGAAGGATACCATCACAACTTTCTACTTCAACATTCATAACCTTACCACTAGGTCAAGGTTTTCACATAAAAGACTCTCTTAACATCATTTAAGGTCTCATGTCATTCATACATACTAGACTAAGAGCTTTACCACCCTAAGTCAAGATATCACATAGTCATATTCATATACATCAAGTAAGGTACACAAGTAATCCAAGACAAGACACCATATACTTCATCGTAACTTACAATACATGCCATTTTAGAAACACTTAGAAATACCCATATCATCTTCAAGTCATCCTATACACTATCATATCTTCATAAATGTGACCAACATAGACTCATATAGTCAATTAGGAATAACAAAGTAAAAACCCTAAGACTATACACACAAAGTCAAAGTCATAGTCTAACATGATCACCTAAGATGACATGAATAGAAAAACACATATATGACTTCACATGTAGATATATATTGTCTTACTTAACATAATCAACTATACAAATAGCCAAATTACTTCAAGTAGTTGCTGACAAGGCCATGATCATCATAATACATAACGTAACGCCGACAAGGCCACATCAATTGCAAGTAAAACACACAACACCGCCACCATAAGTGGACAATACCAATCACAACATAATTGAATTATAAACAACATCAAAATAAAGGAAATAGGGCAGAGTACCACCACTTCATCCTAAACACCTCAATTCGATGCTAAATCATTTAATTCAACACTATAAGGCCCTTACCAATGGCCATGAACATCAATTCAACATAAGAACTATAGAAATCAATGAAACTAGGTAAATTCAATGTAAATTCATAAATCTAATACAACCTAGATATCAATTTAATACAATAATTACATCATTATACAGCCTGTAGAAATTTACACCACAATTCATATACATTAGGTGAATATCAAATAACCCATAATTTAGTCAAAAACTAGGGTTCGTCCAATTAATGGGTTCATAGGTAATTTAGGTTAAAATCATTAATACAATAACAATTTAATCCATAATAAACGTTTAAAAACAATTGATGCAAGAACCCGTGATAGAATCATGAAATTAGAAAATTCAACTTTGAAAACTTAAGAAAACTTCTTGAGAGTTGGGCTCCTTGAAGAAGAAAGTTTCAAGGATCAAAATCCATACATCAATGATTATAATTCTTCACTTTGATGAATAATCTCCACTAAATTTGTCAAACCAAGATCTTCCTTGATTTTGGACTTCAATGGAGTCTTAAGGAATTTCTGAGGGATTTTGGGATTTTCATTTGGGAGAATGAAATATTCTAAGTGTTAAAGACTTATATACACACTTAAAATACCAAAAATACCCTTAAGGGACCGCCTATACTCTTATTTTTAAGTGGGGTGAAATGAAAAGTTCACCCTCAACTCACAGTGAACTGCACACAGGGAGGCAGTCCACCAATGGTTGGCAGTTGACGGACCGTTTGTCCACAAACGGACCGTGCTGTCCTTCCGTTAGTTGGTTCAGAAACCCTACCAACGGGGATTCGATTGACCAACTTGGAGTCGACAGCCTCCGTGGTTTGGGCTGTCTTGGGTAGCCTTGGCCCCTATATTTGAGTCCTTCAGTGGTTCGGGCTGTCATGGGCAGCCTTGGCACCTATTTTTGGGTCCTTCCTTAAGGACCCTTGGTTGGTCGTTGGGGATGTTTTCCCGGACGTTTCCAGCCCAAAAATGAACATATAGAATTTTATCACCTCTCACATGAATTTCATCCAAAACGAACACGTAAAACTCAACGAAACATGCTTTGACACACAAGGTCATTTCAAGGCACAACTTTCGGACGTTCTTGGACATTTGACCTCCAAACTCCACGAAACTTGACACACTGCCTATATACACTATAGCAACTCACTTAAGGACCTTATAACTTTATTAATCACACATAAACACATAAAACCACATATGAGGTACATAGGTGACTTAGTCGTCGAACGTCTTACTCGTCCCTTGACGTTCGACGTCCAATGCACCTAAACTCTTAGACACTGCCTCAATACCACCTTATAGAACTATTTATGACCGTTACCATCATTACAAACTTGTTAGGATCTAGTTCCCCTAAGTCATTTTCGGGGTATTACATTCTCCCCCACTTGGACAACATTCGTCCTCGAATGACACTTGCCACACTCCCTACACTTCCAAGAATATAGATATAACTAGAATCTAATAATCATACTATACAACACATATTCCAGAAGAAAAAAACAATTTCATATAGTCATGAGATTCACAACACAACAAGAAACTAGAAGACAATTCTATAACTCATTATGCTACAAACTCACATGCTACATTCCGAATAGCAAAAACTCATTTTATACTCAATATTATACTCATATACACCAGTTATAACCATATCACAACAATTTTAGACCAAAGAATCAATTAGTCAATTTCTCAAAAATTTAACAGTGATCAGTTTTCCAAGCTTCAGTGATTTTGAGCAAATTTTTCAAAAATGCAACTTTTATGCAACTCATGATATGAACGTGCATATCATATGCTAGCATGCAAGGTAACATCATATAAACACATTTTAAAACATGATCATAACTTCATAACACATATTATGCAAGAAGTTAATGAAATTTATTTTCAACAAAACTCCTAAACACCATCCACATACAACATACTTCTAGGAATTTCTATCTCATCTACTAACCATACTCCCCCACTTAGAAGGAACTGATATCTCTAAACGAAACGCAAGGACTTATCTTCATCATCATCACCATTCTCATCCGGCTTTGATTCTCTAGTCCGGAGTGCATAGAAACGCCTCTTTGATGGAGCATCATCATTTGGAACACTAGGAGTAACTTGTTTACCTTCTCTTTCTCTAGAAGCAATCATAGGACAATCTCTCACCTTGTGTCCTTCCATACCACAACCATAGTAACTACCGGTATTCAATAGACACTCACCATAATGTTTCTTACCACAAGTAACACATGTAGGCTTGACATTTTGAGAACCACCTCCTTTCTCCACTTTCAACTTAAACCTCTTAGGTTCTTCTTGAGTTTGAGCCCTCTTCTTCAACCTAGTTTGCTCTTGGTCACTAGAACCACCCCTCCTAAAGTTTCTAGACATCCTCCAAAGTTTAGACTCTTCAATTGATTGTGAATACACCATGAGTCTAGCTAGGGTCATATCACCATGTAACATCGTCGTACGACATTCCTCCCTCACTAGATCAGCCATACCCATCAAAAAAACGACTTATTTCATCCCTTGGATTAGACACAAGGGAAGGGGCATATCTAGATAACATTGAGAACTTCAAAGAGTATTCCTCAACACTCATATTACCTTGCTTGAGATTTATAAACTCCTCTACCTTAACTTCTCTCCTCTCATGGGGAAAGTACTTACCAAGAAAAGATTCCTTAAATTCTTCCCACTCAATAGGACCCGATTCCTCCGGCCTATTGTCCTTATATTGAGCATACCATATTTGAGAAACATCCCTCAATTTGTACAAAGACAACTCCGCCTTCTCCTAGATGTAACTCACATAACACTCAAAACCTTGTACACTCAATCAAGAAACTCTTGGGGATCCTCTCCCACCTTGGAGCCAAGAAAGATAGGAGGATTCATCCTCACAAAGTCTCTCAACCTAGACGTCATGGTGCTCTCCACAACATTCACTCTGCGCACCATACTCAAATTCACTTGAGTAGTCACGGCTCGGGCTAAGGCAAGCAAAGCCTTTCTAATATCCCTATTAATCAACTCCGGGATATCATCACCTCCACCCATAATAGGGACTTGATCACCTTGAGCACCTTGAGGAGCTTGCTCAACTTCCTAAACTTGAGGAGGAATCTCCTCTTGCACCTCATTCTCCTCAACTCTCTTAGTCGGTGTCCTCTTAGTATTCATCTTCCTAGAAACACAAGGAAAACCATAAGAAAAGAGTACTCATAACTTTTACTCTACGGCATGACATAGGAGTAGGAAAGAAGGGAAACTCTATCGTCCTATAGCCTCTCAACGATAGATGTGTCGCGACTCACACTGATGGTCAATACTCTACTAGACGTGACTTGATGAGAATTCTTGATTCCTAATACTACTTTAATAACCTGGCTTCGATACCAAGTTTTTCATATCCTGAAACCACACACTAGAAGATAGGGCTAATCTCGGATTGCAACTGGCGTACTTGACCTCTCAGAGGTCTTGTACAAACCCTTACATATCATTCATCACATATACATAATGAAAAGTAGTGCGAAATTAAAACTTTTCACAAAACATATAATAGTCTTTAAAAATCTCTTTCATATAAAGTCATAGGAAACACTAAGTCTCAATCTCATCAAACGTAAGACACGAGAATACTTGGGACGCTGCCCTATACAATTCTAATATAGAAATACTTAGTCTATTAAAATACTTCTAATAGAAAACATAAAAGACATGTATTCCCTCGACTCAAATGAGGACATACTTCAACTTCTCTTGAACGATGCTACGGTCCAAGTCTTACTTCCCAAATTCTCCTCACCTACCAACAACTATAGAGATGGATAAAAGCATGGAGTTAGTACAACCACATGTACTAACTATGGCATAATGCATAAAATCATGAAAATGTATATTTATTGCAAATATGCATTTTTTCATTTAAAAATCATGTTATAATCATAATGACAACATTTAACAAATTAGAAACTCATAACATAACATTTAAATAAAAAATTATACTACTAGAAGTCACTTTACAGTAACCTCATTCACTGTTACATTGAAGACAGTGAAGTTGATTATCTTCACCTTAGACATCTCTTAGTATCTAATCATCCCATTTAAATATATCCTAACGCTCACTTAATCAACACAAAGAGAGACCGCCCATACAACCTCCTTAAGTATGCCTAAATGATACTCAAGACTACTTATAATGAGTCATATACACACTTCAAGACATCAAACATATCAATCTATAAATAATATGACATTTCCTCATCAAAGGCTATTAAAAGGCTTACTTAAGTAGATCAAGAAGATAACGTCCATGATTGACCTCTTCAAGGCTACCTAAATAATCCTTAAATTTTCCTAAGTTTGGATCATCTCCACAAAATCAATATCTTCCTGTACTAGAGTCATTCTTAAGGCTCATCTAGGTAAGATACAAATTGACAATTGCTTTGCCCCCTTCACACCTTAACTAGACAACCCATAACTACTCTAGATAAGCACTTATTCAATTAACATACTTTCTTACTTAATTTAAGTATTTAAATTTCGTAGTTCATTTAGAAGACATTCAACACATAAAGGACATTCAAGTAATGGTCTTGGACAAGACCTAGGAACATTCAATAACACCTTCAAAGACTATTGTGCAATGTTTAGATAGTGTCCCATACCACAACCTAAACTTCATAGAACTTCTTAAATGCTAATAGGTATTCCATATGATGAGAATAGGCAATAACCCACATAGAGCATGATAACAAGACATAGAATCCGGAGTTCTATCCTAGTCCGGTGAGGTTATTCTACTTGCCAATGGTAGAACTTAGACATATCTCATGTAGACACATAGTTAAGGAATATAAAGGGCATGCTTTGTATTCTAGTCTCATTCTTTGACTTGAACTAATTCTCTTACGATAGTCACTCGGTGCTAGCATTCTTTTTCACAAAGTAATTTGCACATAAGGTTCATATAAAAGGGTTCCATATCTAGTTCATAACCCTATTACATTTACCCTACCAAAGAGGTCCTCTAGGGTTACCTTACAATGGAGACAAAAAGCTCATGATGCTTTACCAAGGTTTGATATGATGTTGTTACAGACAATCAACCTTAAGTCTATCATTCCTTTACTTTAAAGGATGCCATTACGACTTTCTACTTCAACATCCATAGCCTACCACTAGGTCAAGGTTTTCACATAAAAGATTTTCTTAACATCATCTAAGGTCCCATGTCATCAATACAGACTAGACAAATAGCTTTACCACCCTAAATCAAGACATCACATAGTCATATTCATATACATCAAGTAAGGGACACAAGTCAACCATGACAAGACACCATTACTTCACGTTAACTTACAATACATGTCATCCTAGAAACACATACACATACCTATATAATATTCAAGTCATCCTATACACTATAATATCATCATCAATGTACCAACATAGACTCATATAGTCAATTAGGAATAACCAAGTACAAACCCTAAGACTATACACACAAGGTCAAAGTCATAGTCTAACATGATCACCTAAGATGACATGAATAGAAAAACACACATATGACTTAAAATGTAGATAGATATTGTCGTACTTCACATAATAAACTATACAAATATCCAACTTACTTCAATTCATTGCCAACAAGGCCATGATCATCATAATGCATAAAGTAACGCCGACAAGGCTACATCAATTACAAGTAAAACACATAACACCGCCACCATAAGTGGACCATACCAATCACAACATAATTGAAGTATAAACAACATCAAAATAAGGAAATATGGCAGCGTACCACCACTCTATCCTCAACACCTAAATTCGATGCTAAATCATCCAATTCAATACTATAAGGCCCTTACCAATGGACATGAACATCAATTCAACATAAAAACAATAGAAATCAATGAAACTAGGTAAATTAAATGTATAATTCATCAATCTAATACAACCTAGATATCAATTGAATACAATTATTACATCATTAGACAGCCCATAGAAATCTATACCACAATTCATATACATTTAGTCAATATCAAGTAACCCATAACTTAGTCAAAAACTAGGGTTCATCTAATTTATTGGTTCATAGGTAATTTAGGTTAAAATCATCAAGACAATAACAACTTAATCCATAATAAACTTTTAAAAACAATTGATTCAAGAACCCATGGTAGATTCATGAAATTGGAGAATTCAACTTTGAAAACTTAAGAAAACTTTTTGAGAGTTGGGATCCTTGATGAAGAGAGTTTCAAGGATAAAAATCCATAAATAAATGATGATAATTCTTAAATTTGATGAAGAATCTCCACTAAATTTGTCACACCAAGATCTTCCTTGACTTTGGACTTCAATGGAGTCTTATGGAATTGCTAAGGGATTTTGGGGCTTTTATTTGGAAGAATGAAATATTCTAAGTGTTAAAGACTTATATACACACTTAAAATATCCAAAATACCCTTAAGGAACCTCCAATACTCTTATTTGGAAGTGGGCTGAAATTAAAAGTTCACCCTTCAACATACAGTGAACTGCACGCAGGGAGGCTGTCCATCAATGGTTGGCATTCGACGGACCGTTTGTCCACAAACACACTGTCTTCTCCTTCCATTGGTTGGTTCAGACTTTCAAAATTGGTTTATTCTCTCCCAATAATAAGTCCCAATAGACGAGACCCTACCAACGGGGCGTTGATTGACCCACTGGACGTCGACTCCCTCCGTTGTTTGGGTTGTCTTGGGCAGCCTTGGCACCTATTTTTGGGTCCTTCCTCAATGACCCTTGGTTGGTCCTTGGGGATGTTTGCCCGGACGTTTCCAACCAAAAAATGAAAATATAATATATTAGAACCTCTCACATGAATTTCATCCAAAACAAACATGTACAACTCAACGAAACATGCTTAGACACACAAGGTCATTTCAAGGCACATCTTTCGAATGTCATGGACGTTCTTGGACGTTTGACCTCCAAACTCAACGAAACTTGAAACACTGCCTATATGCACTATAATAAATCACTTAAGGAGCTCATAACTTTATTAATCACACATAAACACATAAAGTCACATATGAGGCACATAGGTGACTTAGTCGTCGAACGTCTTAGTCGTCCCTTGACGTTTGACATCCAATGCACCTAAACTCTAGAAAATGCCTCAATACCACCTTATATATCTATTTAGGACCTTATACCATTATGAAAATCATGTAAGTCTATAGTTCACCCAAGTCATTTTCGGGGTCTTACAGAAGTTGTGTTCAAAGTGGATTAGTTTGCACCTTAGCATTTATGTGTAGTGTGTTCGTCATAAATGGTTAGTCATACGAACCCCAAAATTATAGTTTGGAATTTTGAACTCATTTGCAAATGATCGTAAAAATTGTCGTGTGCTAGGCCTCTATGACTTAATCAAAATATTTTATTAATGGTTGTATATTTTCAAACTTATCGCAATGTATTCGATGTATGAACCCCCATCTTGTCGTGTTTTAAAATCAATTAGATTTTTGTGGGGTTGTGATTGCTTGTCGTGTAGCTTAGTAGGGTTCAGTCTTCAAAGTCTGTATTTGTAATGATTTATTTCATTTTCCCAATGATAGAAAGGATGATATCATTTTAAAGGACAAAAATAGTACATTGGCCAATTTTGGGAAAAAGCAGGAGAATTCTACGTATTTCGAGTCACTGGTGTTATGGGTCTAGTGTAAATTTGAATAGTGTATGGTTTGATTTTGTTTTGGTGTTTTTTAAGGTTTAATTCTAAAAGATGGGTTAAAATAAGGACATTGATCATTTGGTGAGATGGTCCAAGCTTGCTGAACCACTCGGCGGTTCGCCTAATACCCTATCTTCCCTTTAGTTTCATGTTTTATGTCTTATTGGTCTCTATGCTTTGATTTTCATTAAGGTCGCATATAGAAACATACCACCACGAGGTAAAGTAAAAGGGATCATGATCAATGAGGAGTAGATGCATCCAGGGTCAAAACAACAAAACATCCTACATCTGGTGGGAAAGGGAAAAGCATGGCAAATGTACTTGTATCACCAGAGCACATTTCCGATAGTTATGGAATCTATTCTACACACTTCACCACTTCTGGAAATGGGGTGAGCAACAAGAGTCTCAAATTTCAACTTCCGATGATGATTTGTTCGACGCAGCTAGAAGGGCTGAGTTACGTTCCAAATATATGAATGATCCGTCAAGGATACGAACTCCAAAAACAACCACCTCTCCTCCTAAAGTTTCAGAACATAA
This sequence comes from Solanum pennellii, assembly GCF_001406875.1. Classification (NCBI taxonomy): domain Eukaryota; kingdom Viridiplantae; phylum Streptophyta; class Magnoliopsida; order Solanales; family Solanaceae; genus Solanum; species Solanum pennellii. The sequence continues at coordinate 22,532,184 of NC_028639.1, forward strand.
TGTGGTGCTCACACCATAGGTTCAGGTCCGCCCTCCTATGTTAATGAACAAATTAAAGACTGAGGCATTAAAGACAATTCCTGAGGACAAATGTCTGTCCACAGATGGGTTTATCGATAGGTACCAAGACATAATGGATTTCCTGAGATATCACAAGGTCCGAATCTTCACAAAACCCCCTGAACCTTATAATCCAAACTGAGTTAGAGAATTTGACAGTGCATACACTCCATTGGTACCCTAGAGAAAGCAGTAAGCAGCAGCTTTCAAAGTGGTTGACTATGTGGTTGTCAGAGGCCGGAAGGTAAATTACTATAGTTCTACTATAAAATCAGTCTTGGGCATGTCCACAATTAATAAAGATCACTATCAACACCTGATCAGAACAAAGAAGCTAGAAAAATTTTTAAGTGGTTACCACAAATCTAAGATGATACTCTGAAATGGTCAGAAGAAGGGGTTCTAATTGAAAAGAAAGATCTAAACGTAGCTGCAAGATTCCGGTTTGGCTTTATTAGAAGTACAATTATGTCATCCCAGAATGAGTCAATCCTTCACCTAGCTAATGTAGCATGTCTGGGTTGCATCATAAAGGAGATCAGGATAAATCTGGGGTTAACTATAGCACAAGAAATAATGATATAGGCAAGACAATAACATACTTCGCTTACCTTCCCGTTTTTTATCACTGAGCTATGAAAACAGGATCAGGTACCTAGAGATTCCAAGAAGGATTAGGAATTAATGCCCACATCCTCCACTAATAACGGAAAGATTGAAGCTGAATATCTCAAGGACAAGGCAGAGAAGAAGCAAAAGGAAGCTTGTGGAGTCCTTTCCTACACAAGGTTCCTAAAAATTCTCCAATTTTACAAGTTAATTCTCCAATCAAGGTTAGGTTTTATTCAAGATTCATGAATTGAAGTAAATACATGTTTTCAAGTTGAATTCACATACACCTAGTTATGATCGATGATTTCTAGACTATGATCATATGATAAATCTTTTGAACTATGAAATAAGAATTTATAAAGATATGCATGTTTCTTTATGAAATTGAGGTAAGTAATTTAAGGTTTCTTTGAGTGTAAAACATCAATGTCGGTGTTGTTGTTGTTGCGATAGGATCTCTCACATTCTACTCAAAACATTATTGTGAAAAGGTTTCCTCACAAAAAGAATTCATATGGTTGAAAGGTTTTCTTACCTAAGTTTAAACAAAATTAATGATCTATCTTAAATGAACTTTATCTTGGATTGGTTGCTTAAAATTTTTCCTTGGATGATCAAACGAATTATGACTAATGACTATTCTGTGAGATTTATACTTAGCAGCAAGAGGATATTGAGATGAAGCTCTCCCATTAGTTGAGGCTATATTTCAAGTAGCAATATTCATATCCCATAATTATATATCATCATAGGTTTCTCTTAGATAGATAATATCTATTGGATCCACTTTAGATCAAGTTTATGGTTCTTACCTTGGCAAGTAAGGACATATATTTTTTGTGTGGGATAGACACTGGAATCCATGTTACAACTCACGTGGTCTATCCCAGTTAAAGTAAACTTCCCAGAATAATGAATAAAGGTTACTTTCTAAAGTATCTTAAAAGTGTGTTATAAGAGGTTTGGCTTGCATTGACCATGATTATAACTTATTATTTCTATAATGTTAGTTTACGATTTAGCTTGGTTATTAAATCTCATATAAATTCCTTTTCGCATGATTTCATAACTTTTATGCATCACTATCATACTTGATATATTTTACATACTAATGCATACTTGTTTCTACATTGTATCACTAATGTAGGGTCCGACGCTCCTATTCTTTATACTCATGATAGTTGATTTTTTTGGTCTTATTTAAATTGGTGAGTCCTCATGGTCCGATGGAACTTTCATCTCATTTTCGTTTTTATACGTTGTATGTGATACATGGGTTACATCCCAATAACTTTCCTTATGATGTAATAGATGGCTTTGTTATTTGTGCTTATACTTCCGCTTTGCCAAAATTTTTTGTTTGGAATGCTATCTTTTAAACTTTTTACTTCTATTGTCTTGTATGATTGTATGCTAAGTGGCTTGTTTAGACCCTCTCAGGGTTCTATACGACAAGTTATGCCAAGGAATTAGTTTGGGTTGTGAAACTTAATATGATATTGGTGAAGTTTAAGTAACCTAACGGCGAACCAATTGCATGATTTTGCTCAATGATAGACAGAGTAATGACTTTCTTAAGGGAAGATCATCAATTTGAGCAATACTTTGCAAAATCAGGGGACAGGGGGGAGTCTGAGTACCCATGGGTAGATAAGCATATAATTGGGTTGTAATGATGTTTGGGAACTAGTTTTTGTTGCGTATGTTGGATTTAGCTGTAAAATTTACACACTGGGAAAAACATCTCTTCTTCATCATGCTTGTCTTAGCTCGTCAAAGATGTTAGGGGAATCGTAGAGTAAGACCCAACTCGCCTTCTTGATTGAATATGTAATATTTGGTACTATTACATTCGATGGGATTGTCTTATTTTGCCGAACCCACTTGTTCAGTCACCAAATGGGAGTTGACATTGCCCTTAAGGCTGATTTCTTTTCATTTTACATTGTCAATTTCAGTAAAATTGTCTTAGCCCACTGAAACGAACTCGGCGAATCGCCTAGTTGGAATTTCCTCCACCCTTTGTGCCTAATTCCCATCATAATTGCCACTATCTGATTTGGCGAGCTCATAGGAGCTCGCCTATCCTATAAGGATATCTACCTTCCCGTTAGACGATTCTGAGGGTAACTTTTGAACTGTGATTCAAAAGTAGTTTCATTTCAACTAAGCTTCACCTCTTCTATGTTTAAATGTGTGTGTTTTGCATTTTATCGCTAGAAGAAACAGAAAACAGGTGGAGACATCAGACATCAATCCCAACAAAGAGTTTTCTCCTCATCCTCCTCATAAAATGTATAAAGGCGTATCTATTAATGAGCGTTCAGTGGCTCTTTGTTCCCAACAAGCCACACCACATACTCCTACTAGTGGGAGGGGTAAGAAACCCCAAAAACACATTACCACGAAGTATTTAATGTTCTCTCAAAGCTAGTATCGCCTCCTCTGGATCCTACACATGCTTCTCATGTTCTCCTGATCATAGCTCTAAGGGCCTTGAATAGGCTCAAGGTAGAGGGAGAGAGAACTTATTGAGGAGCATAATGTTATGTCCCGCCACTTTAAAGTTAAAATTCAACATTCGAATTATGGAGAAGAATATACAGTGGTGGGAAGGTTAGTAGAATAACCTAAAAGTCCCTAGATATTTTCAAGGAGGCTTGAGAATTTCCTAAAACTTGTTAAATTGTAAATACTGTAGGGGCTTGTAAAGTAATTTTACACTTACTCCACTAATTAGTAGTATAAAAAGAGGGACTACCATTTGCAAACTCATCCAACAAAGTTGTAAGTAATCTTTTACAAAGAAATACAAAGCCTTATTCCAAAGCTTTCCAAGTCGTTCTAAGTCTTTCAGGCATTCTATTAGTGATCTTATATTCAAAGGGCTTACTTAAGCTTAAAAGATCTTGATATATTATAGATTAAGTTTTTAAGTTCCGCACAGAGCTTCAATGAGACTCTAAGTCTGTAACAACGTGGTATTAAAGAAAAGGTATGTTACTAAAGGAATGGCTAATGAAAGAGACTTTAACTTTGCTAGCACTACCAATGTCAAACTGGATGGTGGAAAGAAGAGTCAAAAGGGGAAGAAACACAATAAAAGTAGTGAGGAAATGTTGCTCGACCCTACCCCAAGTGAGGTTCTAACATTTCACCTACCTTCAACCATCGAAGGAAGTGACAATGAACGTGGTGAGAAATTCATTGACTTCACAGCTGGAGCGGAGTGGATTTCAGGGGTTGAGACGACAAGTTAAGGCTGTCAACATACAAGGACGGAGTTTGAACGAGGTCAATGGAAACTTCAAAACTTTAGAAGACTCTACCCTAGAAGATAACGACAATTTCCATATGGAGTTGGAGGACCAGCAAATGTGTCGAGTTTCAAATGAAGGAGGTCATCACTTCCTTGGAGTGTTGGCTCGTGGATGCACTAAGTTCAATTAAAGCCATGAGATCTGAGATGAAGAAAACTCAAGAGAGGCGTGGAAGCTGGAAGAAATACGTTGTTCAACTAAAATAGGGAGTCCAGGGTCGAGGCTCCCAAGAACCTGTGTTCAAAGGCATCTACGAGGCCTAAGAGGTGGAGAACTTCTTGTGGCACTTGGAGAATCACTTCAAGTGTAGTCGGGTCAGGAGCGATGAAAATAAGATCAACATTGTGTTGTTGTATATTTTGGAGATGTACTTTCTATGGTGGATGTGCATGTAGTCTTATAAGGGGAATGAGTTTTGCACCATCTATACTTTGGAGCAATTCTAAGAAGAATTCAAGAAAGCTTTTTTTTTCTAACAATGTCATTTATGAGATCAAATACAGGTTTAGGAATTGAAGAAAATGGGTAGCATTCGAACGTACATGAAGGAGTTCAACACCCACACCCTTTAAATTCCCAACCTCACAGACAAAGACATGATGTTCCACTTCATGGACGAATCGCAAAATTGGACCAAGACAGAGTTGGAGAGGCGAAAAATCAAGACCATCGATGTGTCCATCACAAGAGCCAAAGCGTTGATCAATTTCTAAAATTATAGGCATGACAAGGAGAAGGGAAAGGACACAAAGACTAGTCATGGTAAAGGTGGGGGAGATCGAGGTCGAGGCAAGGAGCTAAAAGCACATTTTAAGAAGCACAACTCCTAAAAGTAGGAAGACAAGCAGTTCATATTAGATCTACACAAAGAAAAAGGCGCAGACCACCAAAGTAGATGGTGACTACATATATGGTAGAGTGCATGACTATGCCAGGTGCCCTGAGATGTTGTCACTCCCCTAGATCACCCTTTGACGTGACATGGCGTACTTCACCCCTAAGGCGTCTCATACAATCCCTTAGCATAATCATAACATAAGACAATAGAAAATATGGAGGAATTTGAACTTTAAGATATACAATCGAAGTCATTTTCATAAATTTCAAACGGAAGTCTTTTCTAACCCTTTGTCTCACCGCCATCTATTTAGTACTCAAGACTAATTGTCTTTGGGACGCAGCCCATACCCAGTCTTAAATCATAAAAGTAAATCTTAAATGATAAAAGTAAATCTTAAATCATAAAAGTAAATGACGTCAAGTTAATGTGGATGTTGCCACGAAGCTAAGAGGACTCACCAAGATCTTCAATTGTTCTAAGTCCTTGAAACTCTAGCCTCTAATAGAAACTCAAGCCACCAACTCTACATTTGGTTAGAACGTAGGCAATATGTGTTAGTAAAAAGTTACCAAGTATGAAAGCTAGCACAACTTCATAAAAGCATCTCAAATTGATAGTCAACATATGACATAATCATAAGATATAATAGCATAGGCATAAGCATAATCATTATAGTCATAGCATAGTCTCAAATATAAGCATCATATAAACATAAGTCAACATAGGACATAGTAAATGAGCATAGGAGATACATCATAACAACATAAGAATAATAGAAACTTGGTCAACTTTATCCTCATAGCCTAACTGCATAGTTAAGTCATAAGTCTTTCTAAGCTACCCCTAGGAGAGTACGAGTACTCTATCCCAAAGCTACCATGAAACGGTTTTGGCCAAACCAAGTCAAGCTACATAAAATGCTTCATAACAATGCAAGTTCAAGCTACCCGTAGGGGAGTATAAGTCCTCCATCCTAGCCTACCATGTCTAACTCATGCACCCTACAATGCTAAGAGGAGATATCCTTAAGCGAATGTAAATACTCAATCCCAAGCTATAGATCTCTGTCTTATCTTATTAAGTCAACTACACGAGAAGGGATCAGATGTCACAACTTCAAGATATTCTTATCTAAGATGTTTTGATTCATTTTAGGTTTTTAATTCGAACTAGAATCCTTTTATGTGAGAGAACTTGATCCTCCTAGCTTGTTCATGTCAAGTGCATTAAAGAAAGAGAATACTCAATTAAGATTACATCATATGGACTTTATCCCCAAAGTCCTAGTAATGATAGATACAAGCCATACTTTCAAGACTAACTTCATTTTTATCATTATCCATGTCTAAATTACAAGCTATTCAATCACATTGTTCGTTAGAAGGTAATGCTTGTCATACTTTTTCATAAAGGTTCAATTATAGCTTTATAAGCCAAGATACTTCCTATTCAATTCAGTCTAGTTTAATTGATATTTAGATGATCCTAACTATAATCAATTAGAATTCAAGGCATTGAAATACGAAGATCACTTCAGAACCTTCAACATTGCCTTTATTGGCATCAACCCACAAAGATCACATTCATCAACTTAGATTATGGTTAGTCATATAATTAAAATGAAATCATCATATAATAATTAAACAAGCATAATTCAATCATAATCTCATGTCATCCACTAATTTGGAATAACATTCAATCCCTACCCACAATCCAATCACAACCCTAGTTAGATTGGGGTTTTCAGTTTACAATTGGGGAAAACTATGGGGGCTACATGGGTTAAAGAACCCATGGATTAATAATCTTCACATACCTAAAATCAATTCCCTAAACTAAGCTTTAATCCATGGAGAAATCGATCTGGTTTCTGCCCTCATCTCTTCTTTTCTTCTAATCTTCTTCAATTCTAGAGAACTTTTGGAGAGAGGTTATGGGTCTTTATATGGATGAGTTCTAATTATTAGTTTAGGGTTTATTTAATATTATATATGTGTTAATTTAACTAATAAAACGACATATATTAACCCCTAATTAATAAATAACCCAACCCCTAACTTCTAACTTAAAACAAAAAGCTAAAAAACATGCTGCATCTACATTTGACCATCCACAGACCATAGATTGATCTACGATCCTTGTTTTGGTCTCGTGGTTTGGTTCTTAAACTCACCATTCGCATTACTTATCTCCTCCCAAGACCCACAAGACATATATTGATCTACTGGCCATGAATTGGTGTCCTGAATCAAACTGTCTTGACAGCTTTTTGGCCAAAGTTTGGTTCTTCCTCAAGGACAGCTTGGGTGGTCCTTGGGGAGTTGTAACAGGACATTCAACCCCTAAGAATGCTATTATAAGTATAGAAGTCACTTCAACAAGCTTTTTCTTTCATACAACACTACAAACATCAACGACAAGGCCTTAGAACACACTAGCTGAAATGACTAGTTTTCCTGACGTTATAGTTGTTTCTTGTAGTTTGACCTCAATTCTCTTTAGACTAAACTTCAGTAGTCATTTATTCATCAAGTTCCCAACTTCTAACTCATACGTGAGGCTCTAGTTCTTCCTATTTCATCTTTTAGGGTCAATACACTATCCCCCACTTGGGACCATTCCTCCTCGAATGATACTTTAAGAACTTCATAAAGTCTAAAATCTAAATTAGCAGCCCATTATGCTTGACTTACATCTAATGCACAATATCAAGGAAGAATACCTAAATTCGAACCTAAAACACATTCCATGCAACACAAGCGAGTAGGAATTACTTCTACTAGCCTAAAATGCATCAAATTGTGTATCTACTCATTCTAATGGAAGAACTAACACATCCTAGCTAGAACATACTCAACTTATACACGTGAAGCCTAAATTAAAAGTTCATCTCATAAAGCATTCTTTCATTGAAGAAGTCTTTCAACTCAAAAACTAGGGCATGCTCATAAACCAACTCATGAAGCCTATATGCAATTCTACTCACATGCACCACAACATAAGGGAACAATGAATAAAAGTCATTTCTATCAAGACCTAAGGAATTTCATGATCATGCATATAAGTAAATCATGGAAACACATAAGGCACACATTAACCCTACAAGACAAACACTCAAACACGTAGGGGTAAGCCTACACAAACCTTTATAAACTCCATATATGCTAAAATAACTTCAAAATCCAACATAACAAGTCATAACGGGCAAGAAATCTGGAAATTTTACAAAAGCATGGAACACATTCCAGAAGGACATGAGGAGATCACTCTTGATCTTCTCTAGATTGGAGATCATAAAACCTATTCTTTTTTTTAAGCTCCACATCCCCACTACTAGAGGCAACTTGCTTAGCTTCTCTTATTGTAACCTTAGCCTACAAGCAACCTTACTAACACAACTCATAATCTTACATCAGCCAGGCAACTAGGACTAAACTTCTCATATTCACTACAACTCTCAAGGTGATGATCTATAGTAACCCTAGCTCATGCACATCAAGAATACTCAACAACCTTTATCTTAACCTATACTAACTCTTTTTAAGCATCACTAATATCTCCCCTCATAACAAGATGATTCTACACCAAGGTGAATTACACTCCTACCCTTCTTAGAGAAGTCTATTCACTCGCCTCTTCTCGGCATTACTCAAACACCTTATTCAACCAATCTATAAACACACTTCAAAGATCATCATGTCTAAGTCGGGCCCTACCAACAACCAATCATAACCTCCCAATCACCTTGCTAGGTAGGCACACTATCTCCCCCTTGGGATTAAGCCCACTCAATTATTCTAAACATCTTTCATAACCTAAAGGCAACAATGAAGCATCATTCATACTAAAGAGAACATCAATGTCTATAATCTCAAATCCAACCATTCACATAGCCATAGTTGGCATCACAACCAACATTACTACTTGAAGCATAATTCCTTATAATAGACATGTTCTAATGACCATCAGATAAGGGATATGACAGAGATCCTATATATCTATAGCATGACTTTGAGAATGAAGAAGTGATATTATTCCTAAGAATCCAATAGCTTCCTATTCATGAAATGTTCCAGACTCACACCCATGAACAAGACTCTACTTATATGTAGTTTGAGACATCTTAAAATTTTTCCAAAATCTTATACTCTAATACCAAGTTTTTCACGCCTCGAGAAAATCCCCTTGAGTGACATGGCAAATTTCACCCTAAAGGGATCTCATACAAGCCCTTAATATAATCATAACATAAGACAATATAAAATATGGAGGAACTTAAAACTTTAAGATATACAATTGAACTCATTTACATAAATTACAAACGAAAGTCTTTTTTAACTTTGTATCAAAACTATCTATCTAGTACTCAAGAATAATAGTGTTTGGGACGCAGCCCATGCCAATTCTTAAAGCAAAAAAGTAAATGATGTAAGGTAAAGTGGATGTTGTCCTCGAAGATATGAGGACTCACCAAGATCTTCAATTATTCTAAGTCCTTTAACCCTTACCCTCCAACTCTACATATGGATAGAATGTAGGCAATATGTGTTAGTACAAAGGTACTAAGTATGAAAGATAGCACAACATCATAAAGCATCACAAATGGTTAGTCAACATAAGACATAAGCATAAGAGATAATAACATAGATATAAGCTTAAACATCATATTGATAGCTTAGTCTCCAATTTAAGCTTCACGTAAACATAAGTCAACATAAGGCATAGTAAATGAGCATAGGAAATACATCATAACCACATAGGCATAAATAGACATTTTGTCAACTTTACCCTCATAGTCTAAGTGCATGATTATGTCATAAGTCTTTCTACCATAAAGGCACTATACCTATAATGAACCTCAAGACACAGTTGTCCAATCCATAAAAGGCATCCCACACTACTCTTCACACTAAGCATAGCATTGAAATCACTTAGTCATATTGGCCCTCCTTTTGGTCTTACTAAAAGCTTACATCATAAAGACAATGGAATTACCACCTTAGTTAATCATATCTTGGAAGGTAACTATGGAAACAACCCAAGCTAAGTCATACTCCATAAAGGAACCCTTCAAAACCAGCCTCAAGTCATGCTTGTGTAATGTATGGATAACTTCCCATACTACTAAGTACTTCTTTGGACTATCATGAATATTCACTAGTTGGGCTCTAATCCCTCTATTTTATTTACCCTTTTCAAGGATACTAAGGAATGACCCTATAATACGCTAGATCATGCTATTATGTTTTCTAATATATTTACGTTAAGCAAAGTTATTACCTTGGAAGACATACTAACATGTTAGTCCAAGCTATTCTAAGAAAGGCACAAATGTCCCATCCTAACTACCATGAAATAGTTCTAAACCAACTAATACATGCTAACCTTACAAGTTTACTATAACATAAATGCAATCTATCCATAAGGGAGTATGATTCTCAACCCTAATCTATCCTTAGGATATTATGAGTCCTTAATCTCAAGCGACCATTACTAATCTAACTCAATGTTACCTTGAAACGCACCATGTATGCAAGTCAAGCTACCCTTAAGAGAGTATGGATACTCAATCCTAAGATACACTTAGGAGAGTATAAGTCCACTATACCAAAGCTACCATGAAATGGTTTTGGCCAAACCAAGTCAAGCCAACATGAAATTTATCCTAACAATGCTAGTTCAATATTCCACTAGGAGATTATAAATCCTCCATCCTGGGCTACCATGAATTACTCATTTTACCCTTGAAATGCACCCTACAATGCTAAGCAAAGTTATCCTTAGGAGAGTGTAAATCCTCAATCCCAAGCTATCCTATCTTGGTATTATCTTACCAAGTCAAGTACACAAAAAGGGATCATATGTCACAACTGCAAGTTATTCTAATCTAAAATTCTTTGATTCATTTTAGGTTATTAAGTCAACCTAGAATCCTTATATGTGAGAGAACTTGATCCTCCTAGCATTTTCATGTCTAAGTGTATAAGAGAAAGAGAATAATCAATCAAGATTACATAATATAGAATGTACCCCCAAAGCCCTAACAATGATTGCTACAAGCCCTACTTTCAAGACTAACTTCATTATATCGTGGTCCATGTCTATATTTCGAGATATTCAATCACATTCTTCATTTGAAGGTAATTCTAGTCATACTTGATCACAAAGGTTAAATTCTAACTTTATAAGTCAAGATAATTCCTATTCAATCATGTCTAGTTCAATTCATATTTAGAGGATACTAACTATGATCAATTAGAATTCACAACATTAAAATAGTAAGATCACTTTAGAACCTTAAACATTGCCTCTATTGGGATCAACCACAAAGATCACATTCATCAACTTAACATGAAATCATCAAATAACCATTAAACAAACATAATTTAATCATTATTGGATGCTATCCACTAATTTGGAATCACATTCAAGCCCTATCCACAATGAAACCACAAGTCTAGCTTGATTTGAGTTTTTGAGGTTACAACTGGGGAAAACTAATGAGTCTACATGGTTGGAAGAAACCATGGATGAATAAGGTTTGCGTACCTTCAATCAGTTCCCTAAACAACGCTTTAACCCATGGAGAAATTGACCTACGTTGCTGCCCTCACCTTGTCTTCTTCTCCTTCTCTTTCTCTTTCTCCTTCTCCTCCTCCTTATCCTTCTCCTTCTCCTTCCATTCTTCTTCTTATTCTTCTTTTTCTTCTTCTTCTTCTTCTTCTTGTCCTTGTTGTTCTTCTTCTTCTAGATACATGATTTTTGGAGAAAGCTTTGGGGTCTTTAGATGGATGATTTCTAATTATTACTTAGGGTTTATTTAAGATTATATATATGTTTATTTAACTCATTAACCTACCTATATTAACCCCTAATTAATAACTAACCCAACCTCTAACTTCTAACTTAAAACAAAAAGCTAAAAAACTTGCAACATCTACATTTGGCCATCCACGGACAGTAGATTGATATAATGTCTGTGGTTTGGTCTCGTGTTTTGGGTCTACAACTCACCATTTTCATCCCTGATCCACGCCCAATACCCACGAGCCATAGATTGATCTACAAGCCATGAATTGGGGTCGTAATCAATCTGTTTTGACATCTTTTTTTCCAAAGATTTGCTACTCCTCAAGGGCCCCTTGGGTGTTTCTTGGGGATTTGTAACCGGACATTTAACCCATTAACATGCTATTCTAAGTATAGGAGTCACTTCTATAATTTTTCACCCTCATACAACACTCCAAACTTTAAACACAAGGCATTAGAACACACTAGCTCAAATGACTAGTTTGTAGATGTTATAGTCGTTTCTTGTCGTTTCACCTCAATTCTCTTTAGAATAAATTTCAAAATACATTTCTCACAATTTCATCAAGTTCCCAACTTCAAACTCACATGTGAGGCTCTAGTTATTCCTAATTCATTTTAGGGTCATTACAGATGAAGAGTCGTGGTGCCATCCTATGTGAGCGGAAGGAGAAGGATACATAGAACAAGGTCAAGATACAGGCATGACGTAGCTAGGAATTATTGGATTATGCAAGGTTATAGACAACAAAATTGAGAAGACATGAGATTATTGGCCGCAATATGTAAAAGCTCCATAAATGTATGAACAACTTGTTACATGGTAGACTATGGGCCGAAGACAACATCATGACCAAGACGGCGGCAACAAGGTTGGGGATAATTTACAACCAAGCAATATCAGACACAATAAGTTCAAACGAACAAACTCTCGTGTATGAAGTCACCCAAGGAGTGTGCACCACGTTGGGAAAATGGAAGGGTAAGACTAACTTTTCCATTACTCATTTAGACATCTTTGAAATTTTTCTCATACAAGAGTTCTTTCAAAGGTGTCATACGATGATCAATCCCTAGATCTAACGACTCATGGTCATGGAATGGGAAGGGTCATGTATGGTACCTCTAGTCAAGATGCCAAAGAAGGAAGGACATGTTAATTGTCGGCCATACAGATTGTGAAGGGCCCCAAGAAAGGAGAGTCAATGTTCATAGCTACCATTACAAATTTAGGAGAAGAAAATGGTGCTAATGAGATTTTTCCACCTGTCATAGTGAAGGTCCTTAAAGAAAACAGGGAAGTGATGCCAAGAGAGCTCCCAAAGATGCTACCTCCTAGGTGCGAGGTAGATCATAAGATCAAGTTGCAGATTGGATCCAAGACACCTGCACATGCACTCTACCAAATGGATCCACCCGAGTTAAAGGAGGTAATGAAGTACCTGAAGGAACTCATCAAGGACGGTCACATTCACCTATGTAAAACACCTTACAACACACCAATTTTGTTACAAAAGAAGAAACATGGATCATTGTTACTATGCATTGATTACTGAGCGCTTAACAAGGTAATAATCAAGAAGTATTGCCAATATGTTTAATAGACTTGGACAAGAAAAATATTTCACCAAGCTGGACCTTTGGAAGGGATACTAATAGGTTGGCATCAAGCTGGGGATGATAAAAAGACGTGACGATATACGAAGCCTATGAGTGGTTGGTAATTCCCATTGGTCTAACCAACGCACCCACCACCTTTTGTGCATTGATGAATAAAATCTTTCATCCTTACTTGGACCAGTTCATGGTAATATACTTCGATGACAACATCATCTATAGTAACACCTTGGAGGAGCACCTGGAGCCTTTAAAGAAGGTTTTCCAAGACATAAGGGAGAACCAACTCTACATCAAGCGAGATAAATGTGAGTTTGCTCAACATAATGTGCACTTTATGGGACATATTACTAGCCAACGCGAACAATTGATGGATGAGGTGAAGATACATGTCATTAAACAGTTGGAGGCGCCCAAAAAGGTGATCAAGCTAAGATCCTTCCTTGGACTTGAAAACTACTACCACGGGTTCATAAGTGGCTACTCTGATAAGGCCACTCCAGTAAATGAGATGTTAAAGAAGAATAAGCAAGTGGCTTAGTGCAAGGAGTAACATAGAGCATTTGAAAGTCTCAAGGCCGCGATGACGAAAGAGATGGTCTTGACGCTGACTAACTTCTTAAGACCTTTGAGGTATCTACAAATGCTTTAGATTTTTTGATTGAGGGAGTCATAATGCAAGATAGTCATCCAATAGAGTTTGAGAGACACAAACTCAAAAACACCAAATAGAACTATATGGTGCAAGAAAAAGAGATGACAGTCATTGTACATTGCTTAAGCACATCGAGACATTACTTATTGGGCTCCATGTTCATGGTTAAGACAGAAAATATGGCAACTAGCTACTTCCCATCTCAAAAGAAGATCACCTCGAAGAAAGATAGATGGCAAGACTTTCCAATTGAATTTAATTTTCTTAAATTACAAGTCGGGAAGGGGCAATTTAGTGGCTGACGCAAAAAATGGGCAGGTTGATCTTGCTGCCATCACTTCCACTCATGGTGACATTCAAGATGCTATTAGGGATGGCATGCAACACGATCCGAAGGCTCTAAAGGTTATGGAGTTGGCTGTCTGGGGAAAATAGGTCTCTTTTACATGGAAGATGATCTCTCATTCCTACCAGTTGGAGTGCCTACGTGCCCAAGTTTGGGTCAATCAAGCTAAAGATTATTAAGGAGAGACATGACATATTGTGGGCTGGGAATCTGAGGTATCGACGAACAAGGCGCTAAGTGAGGCAATCTATTATTGGTCACACATGTGGGATGACATTGAGTGGTATGTGCAAATATCCATGGTGTGCCAGTAAGACAACGTGGAGCGGAGGCAACCAGTAGTGCTAGTAGAAACACCACGTTTAGTAGAACGGGGATATGGAAGAGTGTGACCATGGAATTCATCACTTCCATACCCAAGTTTGACGGTCATGGAACGATAATGATCGTAGGTTAACCCGATGTTCTCATTAGGAGGAAACTACAATTCCAATTAGCATAAAGAGGTTTCTAGTAACAACCTCTAGTTCCTTAACTATGTGTCCTCATCGGAACCTTATCTAGTGGATTCACTTATATGTTATACGCATATTTATGTCTTACCTTTGCATATATGACACCCTCCTTTTGGTGTGAGGGGATGACACCGGATTCCATATAGCTCACATGGTCTATGTTGGTTATGGCAAAGTTTCCCGAGTGTTAAAATGAAATGAATGAAAGTAAGAAGATGAACACTAACTAGGACTACTTAACAGGTATTACTTAGTGTAGTTAAGGGTATGGGACTTTACCTATACATTGCACAACTGGACCTTGAGGGGAACTCTAGGGTGGGTTCTTGAAATATATATATATATATATGTATGTATGTATGATGTTGGTTTCACTTGATATTCATTATGTTGGTTTAAATTGGTATGCATGGTATTAACGACGCTTGTTATGGTGATGCTAAAGGTAAAAAATAGTGTTGTGATCTCTTTGTTAGTTTAATGGTTTATATGGGGTTGTTACGACCGGAGAGTACCCCCTAGTCGTAATCGGCGTCTTCGTCCTCGAATAGGCCTTAGAATACATCAATGTATCATAGGTAAAATAAAAGTAGAAAACTTAAAACTTTTATTTGAAGTTCAGCTTCACTTCACATATATCAAAATAGAATCTATAATTGTCTCAAATAACCATCTAAACATAAGAGTACAAGAGTTGGGACATAGACCTTACATAATTATAATATATCTCAAATAGGAATTACAATAAAGTCTTTGAAATAGGAATCATGAAACTAGAGTTATTCATCTTCATCCTCGGATTTGAGGATTCACCAACTTGCGGGTATCAATCCATGTTCTTCAAGAAAGGATTGGAGTCTCTTCAATGGCCCAAACCTACACTCTGTGTAGAAAATAGAAGGGATATGGGTTAGTACAAACCACATGTACTAAGTAAGGAAACATATGCAAGTAAATCATTCGAAAATATGCATAAAGGGCCATTTTGTTTGTATGCATGCCAAGTTAACTTTAAAAGCTTTCATTCACATTCCTAGAACACATGCAAGTCCATAATCGCAAAAACATTAAGACATATTCATATTCATGTTCAAGAGTAACATTATAATAAAGACATGGTCAACATTTTATATTTTAGAGTCCATTTCATCAGACATCACACAACCCTACTCATAATTCCAATATAATTCAACAAGTGAAATATATATGTGAAGCCCCATAACCCCACATAAACCAAGTAAACTAGCAAAGAAGCATTGCCTTTACCTCATATAACATTATATAACATCATAACAAGTGTATTCATCATCATACATAACAATTTAGACCAACATCATGTATATCAAGTGAAAACAACATCATATAAGTTCAACATTATGCATTTCATTCATAACATACGTACATAAAGAAACCACTCTAGAACTCCCATCAAGTTCCGCTTGTGCAATGTATAGGTAAAGTCTCATACCCTTACCTACACTAGTAACACCTCTTAACAAATCCTAGTTGGTGTTCATCTTCTTACATTCATTCATTCATTTTACTTTTGGAAAACTTCATCATAACCGACATTAGACCATGTGAGCTAAACATGGAATCCAGTGTCAACACCTTACACCGAAAGGAGGGCAGCTTGCTTTCCAAGGTATGACATCAACATCATCATACCATATAAGTGGATCCACTATCTAGTTTTCCTATTGGGGCACATAGTTAAGGAACTAGGAGGTTTTTACTAGAAACCTCTTCATGTTAATTAACATTGGATTTTCCAACTTAGGAGAACATGGGGGAAGCTTCCTCATGAAGGGACACCTCCCACTGTCAAGTTCACTCGGTGAAGATAAATTCCCTTTTTGAAGTATCATTAAGCCTTTATTATCATCAATTCATAACATATGTCTTAGGATTTTTGCCTCCTCATATATCATGTTCATAACTCATAGCTTATTTGATGAGAAATACCATTCATAACAACCCAACATCATGTGAGAACATTACATCATAGAATAACCATAAGATGCACCTAGGAATCACCTTCAATCCCTCATAATAGTACACCTATCATCATCTCACAACCATCATCTTCATAGTAGGATCATACATTCATAACTTCATCTTTTAATTCAATGGAACATTACCAAGGATAGACCAACAATATAATAATAAAGTGTTCATGATCTTGAAGGTCTTACCAATGGCCTCCAAGAAATCCATTTAAGAATTAACCCCCAAATACATTATATATACCCAAAAATTCAATCATCATCATCATATAATAGTAAATTATGTAAAAACACATTTAATTACTGTACCAACCCTAAAAACGACTATGTAAATAATGCTTAATGTGCCTAGAATGCCTACGATTAGACCGGGTCCATAAGGATTGATGCGCGTAGAACCAGACCTCTGAATCCTTACGACAGCCAATCCAACTACCTTGGGGAGTTAGTTTACCTAGGAAAGGTTGGGTCCAGCCATGTAGGGCTCCTGAATATGAAAATTTACTCGGATGAGTCTTTACCGGACATAAAAAGGGGAAATCTTAAGTTTGGAGGTCTAGGGGTAAAATGGTCTTTTTCCAGGCTAAGGGTAGTATTTCAATTACCCTAAATATATATTTAATTATTTAAATAATAATGTGGGGGGGAACTTTTGGGACAGAGGACCGAAAATTGGCCCTTAGAGTGAAGTCTTGCTCCACCCGGGTTCGAACCTAGGTGGAAGCAATGAATTCAAATTGTTTTTATTTAACTTGGTAAATTAATGAAATTAATTAATATTACTATTTATTGACTGATTTAAAATAAAAGGGAAATCCGATTCTTATAATAATTAACTAAATCTTATTTGAATAAGTCCTAAACTAGACTCCTAAGCCTAACGTAACTCTCTCCTCTCATGCTCATCTCTCTCTCACGTCGCTATCACTCTCATTCACGTTCTCTCTGCCAAATAACGTACAAGAACAGTAGGTAAACCAAAGTTCTTCACACTTTAAGAACTCACAACAAAAAATAAAATTAAACGCTAAGCAAAATACGTTAGGCAAAGGGAGGGTTTTCTGTCAAAAGTTTGGTGTTGAAAATTGGTTTTGGACGTGAGTGTTGGAGAAGGTTTTGTCAGCTACTTCAGGTTTGAACGTCATAAAAGGTATGGGTTCTCTTCTCTCTTGGTATCTTTCCCAAGAGACCCCTTAAGGTTCAGAATATTCAGTCCAAAAACTAGGGTTGTTCCCCGTTGCATGTCCCTGTCAGTAGCTCCCAATGATTCTTAGGTTGGGTATGTTTGCTGGTAGATATTAGGCGTGTGTTTTGTTTTCATGATGAATATGTTCATGTTTGTGTGTTTGAAATTGTATGAATGACAAATAATGTATTTACGAAACTATGTGTATGTGTGTGCAAGGATGTGACTGTGACTAATGTTCTCGGATTGATGCTCCAAAATTGTAATGTTATGGTTGTTATTTTACGTGCATACACCTATGTAAATCGTGATGTTCATCTAAGATGAAATGTGGCTGATTTGAGTTATAATATCTTGGCCAAATGAATCTATGAAAAATGCACCCCAAAATGTGTTAAATGGTCGGATTACCCTATGAGTTCAAGTGAAAATGTTGAAGAAAGTGAGCTGAAATGTGACCAAATTTCCAGAAACTTACAAGTTTGGTTTTGGATAAAGTTGATGAAATAATCTGAAAAATGAATTGAGTGTAAATTAGGTGAAGTCACTAGAATTGGAACCCCCAACCTCACCCGTGAGATACACTAAAAACGTGAAAAGAAATGGGGGTTAAGGGTATTCTATCTCGGGTGTATTTGGCTGAAAAATAAAATACAAAATTAAGAATGAGTGGAGTGGGATTCGAAACCACAACCTTTCGGTCAGAACGGAAAAACTAAAAGAAAAGAAATGTGAGGCATGGGAATCGAACCCCAACCTCTAGGCAGTAAAGGAGAATTAAAAGAAAAGTGAAGAGAAAAGAAATGTGAGGCGTGGGAATCGAACCCACGACCTCTAGGCAGTAAAGGAGAATTAAAAGAAGGTTGAAGAGAAAAGAAATGTGAGGCGTGGGAATCGAACCCATGACCTCTATGCAGTAAAGGAGAATTAAAAGAAACATAAAGTGAGGTTGTGGGGGTTCGATCCCACAACCTCATGGTTAACTAGAGATAGTCAAGGAAAACTAACAAAAAAATAACAATAATAATAAAAGGGTATGTGGGGGTTCCAACCCACAACCCCCCGGTCAAGGAAGAGAATTTTCAAAGGATAGAAATAAAAAGGAAACGTTCATGTTGGGGCTCGATCTAGGGTCCCAATGTCATATGGATAGAAATTAAATAAAAAGAAAAATGTTAAGTGTTGTCCAAGGGATTTGAAAACTGGGTTCCGTTGCCCAAATTCCTTATTGATACATAAATCATACGTGAATTAAATATTCAAGAATAATGCTGCCTCCTTAGATCGAAATCAAGATCTTGGCATACACACAAGATGCATAAGTCTTGTACCACATAATGTTATAAAGATATGAATCACTTAAGCGAACTATGAATGAAGCCTCATGGCTTGTATGTATAGATCCATAAGTCTATCATACATTGAAAAATAAGTGAACCCAAGATGTATGCAATGAAATGATGTAACCCTAGAACGGTTAAGTAAGAGTGTAAAACACACTAAATGGACAAGTGCATTGGCATACGATGAAATGAATATTATGTAATGAAATGATGAAACCCTAGAAGGGTTAAGTAAGAGTGTGAAACACATAAATGGCCAAGTGCATTGGCATATGATGAAATGAACATTCACGTAAAAAGGGGTGAGTAATTATGAAGAACAAATGTGCTAATGTTAATGAATGTGGTGACAACATGATATGAGGATAATGTAAAAGATGAGAGCAATCTCAAATGAGCCTAAGTAAATGTTACCAAAACATACTCACCTATGAGAGTGTAAAGTTAATGAAGAGACCAGTCTCTATGAACACTCTAATGAAAGTATTGAGATTAACACACTTAATACTAATGATGAGATGAAAAATCATCTATTGAGTTATGATATCCTCATACTAAAAGCAAGCTTCCATGACGTATGAGTTGAATGTAATGGAACTTCATACTGAGCACCGATAGACTAGTTATGACCAATGATGCCTTCGTTCGGGAAGGGAGGAATTTCACGTAACTCTGATGAGATGAGACTGTCCGGCATGCCAAGTATGTATCTCCTTATATCTTCTAGTCTTCAAACTTATTCTGCCAATAAGGGATCTGGCGGGGTTCAATTCCCATGTATGCTAGCAGGTTTTGGGTCACTTTGGCCGGTGATTCCACCTCTTTTTGATGTGGGGGAGACACTGGATTTCATGATGCACACATGATCTATGTAAGTTAAAGTTAAAGTTCCCAATGAATGAATGAGGCCAGCCTCAAGTGATGCACGTAATGAAATGAACGATACCAAAGGTTTTAGGATAGGATGATCAAGAGGTGAGCTAGCCTCAAGTAACGACACTAGGTTATTCTTGATCATTGCACAGAAAACCCGATGAGAGTCTTAAACTACATCCTAGGTATAGCTGGTGTTTACACTAGCTTATGAATGAATGAAATGAAGTACGTAAGAATGAATGAAGCAAACTCTGTGTTTGCTAAAGAAGGCTCCCTAGTTGAGGTCCCATATGTTGAGCCCTAATTTTGGGAAGTCTTGATGTCAAGTCAATGATTCCGAGGTCTCATGGCACATGAACGAATGATATGAAAAATGTTATGTGCTATATACAATATGTTATGTGTTATGTTCAAGATGTTATGTGTTGTGTGCAATATCATATGTATGACGATGCATGTTAGTCTCATGGTATGACTTTCCTAATCCAATTTGGAAAGTTTACTTACTTTTCTAATCCAAATTTGGAAATCTCACTAACTTTCCTAATCCCAATTTGGCAATTCCACTTACTTGACTTTTCATAATCATGTTGTTAGGAAAGAGCTGTTCTTAATCATGCATGTCCTTGGTGTATGCTTGCATATGCCCATACTTAGTAAAAGTGTGTACTAATACCATACAATTCTACAATTTTAAGTGCAGGCAGAGGTGGACGCTAGAGCTTACAGGTTGGCGTTGCAGCTATCCGGACGTGGAGTTTTCATCCGGACTTTGTAGGCTCTCATGCTTTCGAGGATGTATATCATTATTATATAGCTTAGATGTAGGCTATAACTAGTTGAGCATGTTCCACTATTGTTTCTTCCACTTTTGTTCAGACTTTGTATTGGTGCCATTTTGGTAAAAATAAGTTAATACAATTATGAACTGTTTCTTTCATTTGATTACCTATATATAAGATGGTTGATTTTTGAACGCCTTTGATGTAAAGTAGTATTTATACATGTATGTTAAGAAAATAAAAAGTTCAAATTTTCCGCTAAAATTAACCTAGATGAAGTAAGAATGACGTATGTAGGCTTGTCTACGACCTCTGAGAGGTCAACGACGCTGGTCTCGTCTGGGGTCTAGATTCAGGTCGTGACAAAGTTGGTATCAGAGTACTAGGTTAAATTCCTAGGATAATAAGTTCACATCAACCACATTGAGTAGTTTCTAAGTCATGGTAGTGAAGTGCACCACTATCCTGAATTAGAGACTATATGATGCGTAGGAAAATTTCCCTTCTTCTGATCTCATCGTGTCTTTTCCCAATGTCTAATTTCTTGATGTTATGAGCGTGTCTAAAATCAATCCTTGTTGTTTTCAGAAAATGAATACTAGGAGAACCATTGGTCAGAGGAGGGGAGGAGCAGCTGCTGGAGACAATCAGGTTCCATCCCAGGCTCCAGTCGAATGAGTGGTTATGTCAGTTAACCCTGATGGGTTGACTGATGCTGATGTGATCGCATCTCTGGACCATATGGCACAGGCCATCACTATGCAGGCCCATGCCATGAGTGACCAGGTCAACCGGCAGAATGTTCAGAGGGAGAACCCACCGGCTCGCAGTATGGCTGACAGGCTGAGAGACTTTTTGAAGAGGAATCCTCCTATTTTCATAGGGTCTAAGACTTCGGAGGATCCTCAAGAGTTTGTGGATGAAGTGCATAAAATATTGGTGGTGATGGGGGCCACAGATACTGAGAAAGCAGAGTTAGCTTCCTATCAACTCAAGGATGTTGCACAGACTTGGTGCAAGATGTGGCAAGATAGTCGAGTTTTGGGCGGAGTTCCGGTCACTTGGGAGATGTTTAAGACAGCCTTCCTGGAGAGATTCTTTTCCAGGGAGATGAGGGAGGCCAACATTGAGGAGTTCATCAACCTTAAACAGGGATCCATGACAGGGAGGGAGTATTCTCTGAAGTTTGTTAAACTATCCAAGTATTCTACTTCCCTTGTATCTAACAGCAGGGATGACATAAGCAGGTTCCTCACTGGAATCATCAGAGATATGAAGGAGGAGTGTTGGTCTGCGATGCTCCATGATAACATGGACCTCTCCAAGTTGATGGTGCATGTCCATCATGTAGTAGACAGCCGCAAGAAGAGGGTCATTCTTGATGCTAGGAGGCCTAAGCCTCAATATTAGGCAGGTCCCAGCCATGGAGGCCACAGAAATAATTTTGGCGTCCATGAGCATCCCAGGTTCAAAAGGGGGAAACAGAGTTCAGGGAACTCTAACTCTCATAGAAGTACATCACCTAGAGGAGGCAGACCTGAGCCCAGAAAGGGCAATGGAGGTGAGATGCAGCGTCCCAGAAAGGATTGTGCTAAGTGTGGCCGTGCTCATAGTGGAGAGTGCAGACAGGGAACTAATTCATGTTTCGGTTGCGGTAAGAGCGGGCATATTGTTAAGGACTGCCCATAGAAAAGAGGTCAGGCTGGAGGTAATGCTCAGGCTAGGCCTAATCCATAGGATGCAGCAGCATCTGAGCCTCCTAAGAGGAACAGGTTCTACGCCTTGAAGGGCAGGGAGGAGCAGGAAAAGTCCACTGATGTGGTCAGAGGTATGCTTCAAGTATTCTGGACTTCTGTCTATGCTTTACTTGATCCAGGGTCTAAGCTTTCCTTTGTAACTCCTTTGCTTTCTCTCACTTTTGATACATTGCCTGAAGTTCTGCATGATCCTATAGTGGTTAGTACACCGTTAGGATAAAATGTAAGAACTGATAGAGTATACAAACATTGCCAATAGTTGTATGTGGTAAGACTATGTGTGCAGACTTTGTTGAGTTACCAATGCATGATTTTCATGTTATTCTTGGCATGGACTGGCTTCATAATTTTTATGCTTGCATGGATTGTCGTAATAGGGTTGTGAGATTTCGTTTCCCTAATGAAGAAGAGCTAGTTTGGGAGGGGTACAACTCGAGTCGTCCTAATCCCTTAATTTCGCACCTGAAAGACAATAAAATGATGTCCAAGGGGTTATTATGTCATCTTGTGAGTGTTAATGATTTAGATTATGAAATTCCTTCCATGGACTCAGTGCCTGTAGTGAATGAGTTCCAAGATGTATTTCCTGATGATTTGCCTGGAGTTCCTCCCCCTCGAGAGATTGACTTTGGTATCGACTTAGAACCCGATACTAAACCAATTTCAATTCCTCCTTACAGAATGGCTCCAGCTGAACTCAAAGAGTTGAAGTTGCAGTTAAAAGATCTCACTGATAAGGGTTTCACTCAACAGAGCATATCCTCTTAGGGTACTCCAATGTTGTTTGTGAAAAAGAAAGATGGAACCCTGAGAATGTGTATCGATTATCAGCAGATCAACAAAGTCACTATCAAGAATACGTATCCACTTCCTTGAATAGATGACTTGTCCGACCAACTCCAAGGGTCTAGTTTCTTCTTGAAGATTGATCTTCGTTCAGTGTACCATCAGCTCAGGGTTAGGGATGAAGATGTTCCAAAGACAGCATTTCGTACCTGTTATGGTCATTACTTATTTTCAATTATGTCATTTGGTCTCACGAATGCACCTGCTACATTTATGGATCTCATGAATGGGGTGTTCCGTGAATACCTTGACTTCTTCGTCATAGTATTCATTGATGACATTCTCATCTACTCTAAGACCAAGGAAAAGCATGAACATCATTTGAGACTAATCTCGCAGGTACTTAGACAACATCAGTTGTATGCCAAATTCAGCAAGTGTGAATTCTGGCTTAGATCAGTGACCTTCCAAGGTCATGTTGTGTCCGACAAAGGTGTGGAGGTAGATCCCAGGAAGACTGAAGCTATTAAGAACTGGCCAAAACCTCTTACTCTCGCAGATATTCGTAGCTTCTTGGCATTGGCTGGTTATTATCGCAGGTTCGTGGAAGGTTTTCTTCCATTGCTGCCTCACTGACAACTTTGACTAAGAAGAAGGCCAAGTTTTAATGGACGGAGGCTTGTGAGAAGAGTTTTCAGGAGCTCAAGGATAGACTCACTTCAGCCCTGGTGCTTGCCTTACCTAAGTGTGGTTAGAATTACACTATGTATTGTGATGCATCTAGGGTTGGTTTGGGTTGTGTTCTTAGGCAGGGTGGTAAGGTGATAGATTAAGCGTCCAGACAACTCAAGGTTCATGAGAAGAATTACCCCACTCATGACCTGGAGTTGGCAGTTGTGGTGTTTGTACTAAAGTTGTGGAGGCGCTACTTGTATGGGGTGCATGTGGATGTATTCACAGACCATAAGAGTCTCCAGTACGTGTTCACACAGAGAGAGTTGAATCTATGTCAGTGGAGATGGTTGGAGCTGTTGAAGGACTATGACATGAATGTCCACTACCATCCAGGTAAAGCTAATGTTGTAGCTGATGCTTTGAGTAGGATGAGAATGGAAAGTACACCCCACGTTGAGGATGGGAAGAAGGAATTGGTGAAAGATATACATAGACTTTCCAGACTGGGTGTGCAGTTGGTTGACTCTACTAGTCGGGGTGTTTCAGTTCATCCTAGTTCTGAATCATCCTTAGTAGTTGAAGTCAAGGAGGGTAAGCATCTTGATCCTGTGTTGATGGAGCTGAAGGACTCAGTGTTGGTTAAGATGAATGAGTCTTTTGCTTTGGGAGATGACGGCATACTTAGGTACCAGGACAGGCTGTGTGTACCAGATGTGGATGATTTGCGGACCAGGATTATTGCAGAGGACCATGGTTCCAGATATTCCATACATCCAGGTTCCACCAAGATGTATCATGATCTTAAACAGATCTATTAGTAGGATGGCATGAAGAAGGACATTGCAGAGTATGTGTCCAAGTGTCCTAATTGTCAACAGGTTTATGAAGAACATCTTAAGCCTGGCGGTCTTACTCAGATTATTGAGGTTTCGACTTGGAAATGGGAGGCCATAATATGGACTTCGTTGTTGGTCTTCCGAAGACTAATAGACAGCATGACTCCATATGGGTTATTGTAGACAGGATTACTAAGTCTGCCCACTTTATCCCTGTGAAGTCGACTTACAGAGCTGAGGATTATGCAAAACTCTACATTCATGACATTGTTAGGTCGCATGGGATTCCTTTGTCTATCATTTCAGATAGAGGAGCTCAGTTCACTTCACATTTCTAGAGATCCTTCCAAAAGAGCTTAGGCACGCAGGTGAAGCTTAGTACTGCCTTTCATCCTCAGACTGATGGGCAGGCAGAGCGCACCATTCACACATTGGAGGACATGGTGAGGGCGTGTGTGATTTACTTCAAGGGTAGTGGGGACGACTATTTGCCTTTGATAGAGTTCTCATATAATAATAGTTATCACTCCAGCATTGAGATGGCACCGTTTGAGGCACTGTATGGTAGGAGGTGTAGGTCTCTAGTTGGGTGGTTTGAGGTTGGAGAGTCATCCATTTTGGGTCCAGAGATCATTCATGAGGCCTTAGAGAAGGTCAGAGTGATTAGGGACAGGTTGGCTACTGCTTACAGTCGGCAGAAGTCTTATGCAGACAACAGAAAACGCCTCTTAGAGTTTGATGTTGGTGACCAGGTCTATTTGAAGATATCACCTATGAAGGGGGTGATCAGGCTTGGCAGGAAAGGGAAGTTGAGTCCGAGGTATGTTGGTTCATATGAGATTCTACAGCGTGTGGGAGAGGTGGCCTATGAGTTGGCATTGCCTGCGGAACTAGCTTCTGTTCATCCAATCTTTCATGTCTCTATGTTAAAGAAGTGCCTAGGTGATCTAGCATCGATTCTACCTGTTTAAGGTTTGGGGGTTGATGAAAATTTGGCCTATGAGGAGGTACCTATAGAGATTTTAGACAGACAGGTCAAGCGGTTGAGAAACAAAGAGATTGCCACAGTGAAGGTATTATGGAAGAATCATCTTGTTGAGGGTGCTACGTGGGAGGCCGAGGCTGATATGAGATCTCGCTACCCCCATCTCTTCATCTCTTGAGGTTAGACTTCCCACTCTTAAGTCTAAGTTTCCTTATTTCTCCATTCTTTGTTGTTATTGCTTGATTGTGTATAGTAACTATGTTATGATATGATTGGCATTACGTGAAATAGTTAGTAGTGTCATTCGTGGACGAATGTTCCTAAGGGGGGGGGGGATAATGTAACAACCCTAACAACTACTATGCTAAATAATGCTTAATGTGCCTAGAATGCCTACGATTAGACCGGATCCACACGGATTGATGCGCGTAGAACCAAACCTCTGAAACCTTACGACAGCCAAGCCAACTAACTTGGGGAGTTAGTTGAGCTAGGAAAGGTTGTGTCCAGCCGTGTAGGGCTCCTGAATATGAAGATTTACTCGGATGAGTCTTTACGAGACATAAAAAGGGAAAATCCTAAGTTTGGAGGGTCTAGGGGTAAAATAGTCTTTTTCCAGGCTAAGGGTAGTATCATAATTACCCTAAATATATAATTAATTATTTAATTAATAAGGTGGAGGGGAATTTTGGAGAGAGAGGGCCGAAAATTGGCCCTTAGAGTGAAGTCTTGCTCCACCCAGGTTCGAATCTAGGTGGAAGTAATGAATTAAAGTTGTTTTTATTTATGTTTGTAAATTAATGAAATTAATTAATATTATTATTTATTGACTGATTTAAAATAAAAGGGAAATCCGATTTTTATAGTAATTAACTAAACCTTATTTGAATAAGTCCTAAACTAGACTCCTAAGCCTAAGGTAACTCTCTCCTATCATGCTCATCTCTCTCTCACGTCGCTATCACTCTCATTCACGTTCTCTCTGCCAAATAACGTACAAGAACAGTAGGTAAACCAAAGTTCTTCACACTTGAAGAACTCACAACGAAAAATAAACTCAAACGCTAAGTAAAATACGTTAGGCAAAGGGAGGGTTTTCTGTCAAAAGTTTGGAGTTGAAAATTGGTTTTGGACGTGAGTGTTGGAGATAGTTCAGGCAGCAACTTCAAGGTTTTAACGTCATAAAAGGTATGGGTTATCTTCTCTCTTGGTCCATTTCCCAAGAGACCCCTTAAGGTTCAGAATATTCAGTCCAAAAACTAGGGTTGTTCCCCGTTGCATGTCCCTGTCACTAGCTACAAATGATTCTTAGTATGGGTATGTTTGCTGGTAGATATTAGGTGTGTGTTATGTTATCGTGATTAATATGTTCATGTTTATGAGTTTGAAATCGTATGAATGACAACCTATGCATTTACGAAACTATGTGTATGTGTGTGCAAGGATGTGACTGTGACTAATGTTCTCGGATTGATGCTCCAAAATTGTAATGTTATGGTTGTTATTTTATGTGCATAAACCTATGTAAATCGTGATGTTCATGTAAGATGAAATGTGGCTGATTTGAGTGATAATCTCTTGGCTAAACGAATCTATGAAAAACGCACCCAAAAATGTGTTAAATGGTCTACGAATTACCCTATGAGTTCAAGTGAAAATGTTGAAGAAAGTGAGATGAAATGTGACCAAATTTTCAGCAACTTACAAGTTTGGTTTTGTCTAAACGTAGATGAACAAATCTGGAAAATTAATTGAGTGTAAATTAGGTGAGGTCAATAGAATTCGAACCCGCGACCTCACCCGTGAGATACACTAAAAACGTAAAAAGAAATGGGGGTTAAGGTGATTCGATCTCGGATGTATTTGGCTGAAAAATAAAATACAAAATTAAGAATGAGAGGAGTGGGATTCGAACCCACAACCTCTCGGTCAGAACGTAAGAAAAACTAAAAGAAAAGAAATGTGAGGCGTGGGAATCGAACCCACGACCTTTAGGCAATAAAGGAGAATTAAAAGAAAAGTGAAGAGAAAAGAAATGTGAGGCGTGGGAATCGAACCCACGACCTCTAGGCAGTAAAGGAGAATTAAAAGAAAATTGAAGAGAAAAGAAATGTGAGGCGTGGGAATCGAACCCATGACCTCTAGGCAGTAAAGGAGATTTAAAGAAACATAAAGTGTGGTTGTGGGGGTTTGATCCCACAACCTCATGGTTAACTAGAGATAGTCAAGGAAAACTAACAAAATTGATCCCACAACGTCATGGTTAATTAGAGTTAGTCAAGGAAAAGTAACAAAAATAATAATAATAATAATAAAAGGGGATGTGGGGGTTCGAACCCACAACCCCCTGGTCAAGGAAGAAAATTTTCAGAGGATAGAAATAAAAAGGAAACGTTGATGTTGGGGCTCGATCTAGGGTCCCAATGTCATGTGGATCGAAATTAAATAAAAAGAAAATATTTAAAGTGTTGTCCAAGGGATTTGAAAACCATCTTCCCTTGCCCAAATTCCGTATTGATACATAAATCATACGTGAATTAAATATTCATGAATAATGTTGCCTCCTTACATCGAAATCGAGATCTTGGCATACATACAAGATGCATAAGTCTTGTACCACATAATCTTAGGAATATATGAATTACTTAAGTGAACTATGAATGAAGCCTCATGGCTTGTATGTATAGATCCATAAGTCTATCATACGTTTAAAAATAAGTGAACCTAAGATGTATGCAATGAAATGATGTAACCCTAGAAGGGTTATGTAAGAGTGTAAAACCCACTAAATGGCCAAGTTCATTGGCATACGATGAAATGAATATTATGTAGTGAAATGATGAAACCCTAGAAGGGTTAAGTAAGAGTGTGAAACACACAAATGTCCAAGTGCATTGGCATATGATGAAATGAACATTCATGTAAAAAAGGGTGAGTAATTATGAAGAACAAATGTGCTAATGTTAATGAATGTGGTGACAACATGAAATGAGGCTAATGTAAAAGATGAGATCAATCTCAAATGATCCTAAGTAAATGTTACGAAAATGTACTCACCTATGAGAGTGTACAGTTAATGAAGAGACCAGTATTTATGAACACTCTAATGAAAGTATTGAGATTGAAACACTTAATACTAATGATGAGATGAGAAATCATCTATTGAGATTTGATGTCCTCATACTAGAAGCCAGCTTCCATGACGTATGAGTAGAATGTAAAGGAACTTTATACTGAGCACCGATAGACTAGCTATGAGCGGTGATGCCTTCTTTCGGGAAGGACAGAGGTTCACGTAACTCTCATGAGATGAGACTGTCCGGCTTGCCGGGTATGGGTCTCCTTATATCTCCTAGACTTCAAACCTATAATGCCAATATAGAGATCTGCCAGGGTTCAATTCCCATGTACGCTAGCATGTATTGGGTCACTTTGGCCGATGATTCCACCTCTTTTCGGTGTGGGGAAGACACTGGATTTCATGATGCTCACATGATCTATGTCGGTTAAAGTTAAAGTTCCCAATGAATGAATGACGCCAGCCTCTAATGATGCACATAATGAAATGAACGATACCAAAGGTGTTAGGATAGGATGATCAAGAGGTGAGTTAGACTCAAGTAATGAAACTAGGTTATTCTTGATCATTGAACAACAAACCAATGAGAGTCTTAAACTACATCATAGGTATAGATGGTGTTTACACTAGCTTATGAATGAATGAAATGAAGTACGTAAGAATGAATGAAGCAGACTCAGTATTTGCTAAGGAAGGCTCCCTAGTTGAGGTCCCATATGTTGATCCCTCATTTTGGGAAGTCTTGATGTCAAGTCCATGATTCCGAGGTCTCATGGCACATGAACGAATGATATGAAAAACGTTATGTGATATATACAATATGTTATGTGCTATGTGCAAGATGTTATGTGTTGTGTGCAATATGAAAAGTATGATGATGCATGTTACTCTCATGGTATGACTTTCCTAATCCAAATTTTGAAAGTTCACTCACTTTCCTAATCCAAATTTTGAAATCTCACTAACTTTCCTAATCTCAATTTAGCAAGTCCAATGACTTGACTTTCCATAATCATGTTGTTAGGAAAGATCTATTCATAATCATGCATGTCCTTGGTGTGTGCTTGCATATGCTCTTACTTAGTACAAGTGTGTATTAATCCCATACAATTCTACAATTTTAGGTGCAGGCACAGGTGGCCGCTAGAGCTTACAGTTGGCGTTGCAGCTATCCGGACGTGGAGTTTTCATCCAGACTTGGTAGGCCCTCATGCTTTCGAGGATTTCTATTGTTATTATATAGCTTAGATGTAGGCTATAGGTAGTGGAGCATGTTCCACTAGTTTTTTTTCACTTTTGTTCAGACTTTGTATTGGTGCCGTTTTGGCAAAAATACGTTAATGCAATTATGAATTGTTTCTTTCATTTGATTACCTCTATATTAGATGGTTGATTTGGGAACGCCTCTGATGATAAGTAGTATGTATGCTTGTATGTTAAGAAAATAATATTTCAAATTTTCCGCTAAAATTAACCTGGATGAAGTAAGAATGACGTATTTAGACGGTCTGTCAATCTATGTACGGACCATCCTAGAAATTGTGGTTTGAATCAGAGTCCTCAAATGGATCCAAGGCTCCATAATTATAAGTACGGACTCACGACCTCCAACGCTGAGGCTTGATTCCATCAACGTACCGTTGTTTTCACTCGTCAAGTGCAAGCTTTCTTTTGACAACTTTAGAGTCAAATGTTTGGTTCTTCCTTGAGGGCCCTTATGGTGGTCCTCGGGGATTCATACCCAGAAATTTTGAACCTAAACATAATCTAAGGTGTACCCTAAGAATTTTCACAAAGTTTGACCTTCATACGACTTTTTGAACCCCTTCCAAAACCTAAAGACACACTAGATCCCTTTCAGTCGTCTCCGGAGGTCATGGTCATTTCTTGATGTTTGGGATTTAATACTTCCTAATCAAGATAATTACCTTTGCTTAGGCCTGGAAACAAAATTTTGAAACCTTATTCCTTAGGTGAGGATCTAGCCTAGGTCTTTAGATTTCTGAGGTATAACAATATCCCCCCCTTGGAGAACATTCGTCCTCGAATGACACTTAAACATCTTTTGGTTAACTATGACTCAAGACTAGCATACCAACCAATACATGATACATAGGAATAATTCAATGATTAATAGAGGAAACATTCACTCCATTCTTAAACATAACAAAACATCATTTATTAGATAGATACCATGCTAACTACCAATTATGCACACACTTCACAATTTCACAATATGCAAGGAGGAACGTCATTCTCCTTCTCATATAGATTAACATATTCATCAAAGAGTAATACATTATTTCATCACTTCACACTTGAGCAATTTCACAAGAAATTTCACATAACTCAACTATACTAACCATAAAATAGATTACCATTAAGTATGAAGAAAACATGAATCAAAACACATACGAAACATGGATTTTCACAAGAACATGCATAATGAAGAGAAATCATAGAAGTTCAAAACACATATATGTCCCTTCATAAACCAAAACTAGGAGAAGTCACTATCCTCAACCTTGAATAGAAGAGGAAGGAAAAAGATTAAGATATCAGGACATCATATCAGCCTGACCTCCCAAGTAGCATTTTCCACTAAGTGATTCTTCTAAAGAACCTTTACGGAAGCCACTTCCTTATTTCTAAACTTCTTCACTTGCCGATCTAAAATCTCAATCGGGACCTCTTTATACTAAAGGTTACCATCAACTTCTAAACCTTCTAGAGGAAGGATAGACACTGGATCGGCTATGCACTTTTTGAGCATTGACACATGGAACACCGGATGCACCAGAGCCAATTCAATTTGTGATTTCAACTAATAGGCAACATTTTCGATGCATTTCACAACCTCATTTGGCCCCACACACTGGGGACTAATTTCCCTTTCTCCCAAACCTCATCACCCTCTTCATGGGTGATATCTTCAGATAGACCAAGTCACCTATTATAAACTCAAGGTCCCTCTTTCTATTGTCGGCATAAGATTTTTGCCGACTTTGGGCCATCTTCAATTTATCCTTTATGTGTCAGACTTTCTCCACAACCTCATAGATTGATTCGGGACCTACTATAGCAAACTCATCTACCTCAAACCATCCAATTGGAGATCTACATCTCCTTCCATAAAGGGTCTCAAAGGGTGCCATAGCGATACTTTAATGATAGCTATTATTGAAGGCAAATTCAATCAATTGTAGATATTCATCCCAATTACCCTTGAAATCAATGACACAATCCCTCAACATGGCCTCCAAGGTTTGGATGGTTCATTTAGCCAAACCATCCTTTTGTGGATGAAATTCGGTACTAAGTTTTACCTTGGTACCTAGCCCACTTTGGACTGCTTTCCTAAAGTGAGAAGTAAATTGGGGACCCCTATCCGAGATGGTAGACATCGGAGCCCCATGAATCCTCACAATCTCATTAAGATACAACTTAGCATATTCTTTTGCCAAATAAGTAGCTTTGAAGGAATAAAATGGGCTGATTTGGTCCGCCTATCAAAAATAATCCAAATTGAATCATGTTGCCTTTGTGCACGAGGCAAACCCACAATAAAGTTCATGTTGGCATCTTCCCACTTTCAAGTAGGAATAGCTATATCTTTATTTAACCTTCCAGGTCTTTGACATTCAGCCTTGACTTGTTGACAATTTTGACAGTTTGCCATAAAGACCGCTATATCTTTCTTCAAACCATTCCACCAATCAATCTCTTGTAGATTACGATACATTTTTGTAGCACCCGAATGAATGGAATATCGGGAACCATGAGCCTCTTCCAAAATTTGTCCTCTTAAGTCATGCACATTCGGCACACACAACCTGCCTTGGTACCTAAGTAACCCATCCCCCCTTGGGAGAATGACTCATTAGATTTACTAAGAACCGATTCCTTTAACTCCATCAATACAGGATCAAGGTGTTGCTTAGATTTTACCTCAACCACTAAAGATAATTAGGAGTTACGATGAACCATGAAATCCCCTTTTAGGGAATCTTCTAATCAAACACCTAACCGGGCCAATCTATGCACAGCTTTCACTAACTCTTTCTTATCGTAGGGAGCATGGGCTACACTACGCATAGACATTTGACTCGACACATCCGCAACCACATTGGCTTTACCAGGGTGGTAAAGGACACTTATATCATAGTCTTTTAAAAGCTCTAACCATCTTATTTGTCAGAGATTTAACTATTTTTTAGTGAACACATATTGGAGACTCTTATGCTCGGTGAACACATCTACATGCACTCCATATCGATAATGTCTCCATAATTTTAAAGCAAACACTACGACCTCTAGTTCAAGATCATGAGTTGAATAGTTCTTCCCATGAACCTTGAGTTTTCTAGAGGCATATGATATCACCTTAGCATGTTGCATGAGGACACAACCAAAACCCACTCGAGAAGCAACACAATACACCACAAATCCTTCGGTACCCTCCGGTAAAGTGAGCACCAAAGCCGAGGTAAGATTATCTTTCAAGTTTTGAAAGCCTTTCTCACAAACTTCCATCCAATCAAACTTGAATTTCTTTTGGGTTAAGGTATTTAATGGAGAAGCGATAGATGCAAATCCGTCAAAAAATCTCCTAATACCCGGCTAAACCCAAGAAACTTTGAATATTGGTTGGATTCAAAGGTCTAGTCCAATTCTTAACCGCCTCCATTTTATTCGGATCTACATATATACCCTCACTTGAAACAATGTGACCAAGAAATGCCACCAACCTTAGCCACAACACCACAAATCCGTCACACCTATCCGTCAAGGATAACAGAGAGTTGATAAAGAAAAGCAGCAGAAAAACAGCTAAGTATGGAGCGACGGAAGACCACGATGGTCCGTCACGAGAGTCATCACTCAGACGCATTTTGGGCAGATTTTTCCTTAAATAGATTTCCCTCTTTTATTAGGTTTAGTTTCTTATAAATAATCCGAAAAACCTCATTTTTGGGTTTAGACTCTTAGATAATTTTTATTTTTATTGTCTTAGTATTGAGTTTTCGATTTTGGGATTTGATATTACTTTTCTGGAATTGATTATTGGTGTTTTGTGATTTATTCATGTAAATTTCTGGATTTGTTCATTCTCATCAAAGTAAGTGCATGAATTCTTACATTATTATTATGAATTGTGTGATTATTAGCATGGGTAACTAAACTCCATAACTAGGGTTGTGGGAACCATGGGTAAATGACAAGGTAAAACCCAGCTAAAATAACGATTCTAGAATAGTGTCTTGCATGTAGTGATAATTCTTTCGCTTAGAAGTCTCTTTAACGGATGTCCAACCTTAAAACTTGACCTATTGCTACTTGCTGCACCAAGGAGGTAGATAATAGAAAAAGAATTACCAACATAAATTTAGTGTATACTATCTAATAGGCTATTGTCGGTTGGTACGAAGTAACAACTTAGTCAAATATCGAATATGATGCTTAATATGAGTAAAGATAAGGTTTAGTAAAGCAACACACGTTGCCGAACCCATGTGCGGAGTGAAATTCTCTAGATATTGGACCAAGGATTTAGAGATACCTAACTTATCTTTTTGCATGCAATATACTAGGAAAGGATTGTTATAGCTAGAATTACCGAGTTAGGAGCCTGTAGGGAACACTTACGCCCTAATTACTCTCATTACTTGATTAAACTCCAATACTTGAACCTGTCACTTAAATACTTTAGTTTAGCTAATTACTTTCATTAATCAAAACCCCCCTTAAGTTACTTGTTTTCGGGAAATAATTGACTAAATAGAGATAATAATAGAATAAAGTTAAGTATGAACCATTTTCATCGTGGGAACGATCCCAACCTCACTAGTTGGATTCTTTACTTGATGCGACCGCTTTTACTTCGTTTTGAGAAGTAAATTTGAGCGTATCAAATTTTGGCGCGGCTGCCGGGGAACGTGTATTTTAGATTAACATTAAGCTTATTACCTAAGTTTAGTCAACATTTTCCTAATTTTACTTTTTCTTTTTGTTTTAGTCTCCTGCAGATATGCCAAACACACGGAGTAGAGGAATACCCGTAATTGAACCTGACCCCGAACTAGAGCGTGCTTTAATAAGAATGAATCAGAATTTGGGCATCAAAGGTGATGAGGTCAACCCGCAAATGCCACCATTAGTCGACCCTCATGACCATGTATTACCTGATATTCATGGGGAAGGTGAAATACGGAGACAACCTCCCGCTCCACGCCCTCAAAAGTACTATAGGGGCTTTGAAAATATCGCAGACTCTGATGGGCCACTCGTCTTGCCCCCTCTAAAACACGGCCACACTTTTGTGGTAACTATTAGTCTGATGCAAATGCTCACTGCCAGAGGTTTGTTTTCAGGGCTACCTTCTGAGGATCCACATGCCTACATCGCTAAGGTAAGGGCAGTGTGCAAAAGTTGTGTAGGGAGGCCCTATTTGAATATGGATGTAATCGGGCTAAGAGTGCTTCCTCTCTCACTGACGGGAGAGGCTGCTATCTCGTTTACTGAGCTCCCCTATAACTCAATCTTCACTTGGAATCAACTGAGGGATGCTTTCTTAGCACGCTACTACCCGGTGTCTAAGAAACTAACTACAAAGACAGAGTGAACAACTATGTGGCACTACCGAGAGAGTCAGTTAGCAGTTCTTAGGATAGGTTCACTTCATTATTGCAAAGTGTCACAAATCACCGCATTGATGATGAGTCTCTTAAAGAGTATTTCTATCGGGGACAAGATGATAATAACAAAGCGGTGTTGGATATGATAGCGGGTGGTTCTTATGTGGAGTGTCCTTATGCCGAGATTTCTGAAACGTTAGAGAAAATCTCCCAAAATAATAAAGCTTGGAGTACTAGGAAGTCAGATACTGGGAGAAACACCTTCGTAGTCCAATCCGCACACAACTCAGTCGCAGATAATCTTCGTGAGGAGATGTCTCAAATGAGAACTGAGCTTGGGTTTGGTGTTGAAACATGTTGCTAGGGGTGCCGAAAAGGTAAATGTGGTGAACTACTTGTCTAAACCACCACAGCCAAATGACGAATATTACTATGAGGAGGACTCCTATGCGGTGAATGATTAGACGGGGGGTTTTCGACCGAACGCCCAAGGCTCCAATCAGGATAATTGGCGCCAAGGTCAAGGAAACCAAGGTTGGAACTATGGTAACTATAACTGCGAGGGTCATTCTGTCCGCGATGGGAATTACAACCGCGACAACAACTTCAACCGGGGTAATCATGGTAACAGAAATGATAGGAGTGGGCCCTAGTTCCACCTCAAAATCGTGAAGTTGCTCCTAGGGATGGTGGAGGTAGTATGGAACGAGTTGAGGATATGATGCATAAAATGATGTGGAGGTTCGATGCTAGTGATGAGCACACTAAAGATTTAAGGAATGACTTAGTGGGTATAAGGCATAAAGTTGATACACATGCAATTTCGATTAAGCATCTTGAGTTGCAAATGGCCCAATTGTCTGCAACTGTGAACACACGGCAACCGGGCACTCTTCCTAGAAATACTGTCCAAAATCCGAAAAATGATGGGCATTATATGCTAATCACTACTTGGGATGGTAAGCAAACCATTTACCCACCTATGTCGTGTGGTGTAGAAAAGGTGATAAGAGATGATGATACGGTGGTGGAGGTTAGTGGTGATTTAGAAGATAAAATGTTAAAAGATTTTGAGGTGCCCCAAAAGGTGACTCCCATGCCAAGAGAACCACCTCCTTTCCCACAAAGGTTAGTAAAAAGACCGAGGATGGTAAATACCGACGTTTTATAACGATGTTGAAACAGCTTTTTATCAATGTCCCTTTTGCAGAAGCTCTTGAACAAATGTCCGGTTATACCAAGTTCATGAAAGATTTGGTTACGAAGAAAAGATCAGTCACTTTTGAGGATGATGATAGAATGCAGCACTGTAGTGATATTGCTACAAGATCTCTAGTGCAAAAGAACGAAGATTTGGGTGCTTTCACTATTCCTTGTACAATCGAGTTATTATATTTTGCAAAAGCATTATGTGATCTTGGGTCAAGCATAAATCTCATGCCCCTCTCAATTTACAAGAAGTTGGGTTTGGGTGACCCAAAGCCCACCGCGATGCGGCTACTAATGGTCGATCGAACGGTAAAAAGGCCCATTGGTATACTCCACGATGTGCTAGTAAAAGTGGAGTCGTTCATATTTTCGGACGATTTTGTGATTCTTGATTGTGAGGTTGATTTTGAGGTGCCTATTATTCTTGGGAGGTCATTCCTTGCTACGGGTAGAGCCTTGGTTGATATGGAAAAGGGGTAGATGAAATTCCGATTGAACAACGAAGAAGTGACCTTCAACATTTGTAGGTCCATGAGGCAGAGTGGTGAGCTACAATCGGTATCTGCTATATCCTGCAGAGTTGAAGAGTCATCTAAGGTACAAATTGAAGAGCGTCTAGGTGTAGAAACATTGGCAGCAGTGATCATGAATTTTGATAGTGATGGCATTGAAGAGTATGGGTCATTGGTCGCGGCACTTGATTGAGGTAATGTTCGTTTTAAACCAAATAAATTTGACTTAGATATGCAACATCGCGAATCTCCACCCTCGAAACCGTCTATTGAGGAGGCTCCAAAATTAGAACTTTAGCCTCTACCACCTCATCTGAGGTATGTATTCTTGGGAAAAGATGACACTTTGCCGGTTATTATTGCATCAGATTTGAATGTGTATCAAGTTGAGAGTTCGGTGAAAGTTTTAAAAAGGTTTAAAAGAGTTATTGGGTGGACTATTGAGGATACTTTTGGGATCCCTCATGGTATTTGTTCTAATAAAATCCAACTCATGCCCAATCATAAGCCAAGTATTGAGCATCCGAGACGTCTAAATCCACCTATGCAAGAGGTAGTGAAGAAGAAAATTATTAAGTGGTTGCATGTCGGAGTTATATATCGAATCGCTGATAGTAGTTGGGTATGCCTTATTCAGTGTGTACCTAAGAAAGGGGGAATGGCTGTGGTCCCCAATGAGAAAAATGATCTTGTTCCAATGAGATCGGTGACTGGTTGGAGGGTGTGTATGGATTACCGGAAATTAAATGCATGGACGGAAAAAGACCATTTTCCTATGCCCTTCATGGATCAGATGTTGTATAGACTTGTCAGAAAGGGGTGGTACTATTTTCTTGATGGTTATTTGGGGAATAATCAGATTTCTATTATACCGGAAGATCAAGAGAAAACCACATTTACTTGTCCATATAGGACCTTTGCGTTCAAGCGAATGCTGTTTGGGTTGTGCAATGCACCCGCCACTTGTCCATAAACACTATTGAGGTGTTTATGGATGATTTTTCTGTGATTGGTGACTCCTTTGAGTGATGTTTGAGGCATTTTTTTGAGGTTCTTAAGAGGTGTATAGACTGCAATCTAGTACTAAATTGGGAAAATGTCACTTCATGGTGAAAGAGGGTAATGTATTGGGTTATCGCATTTCAGAGAAGGGTATAGAGGTTGATCGAGTTAATAGAGAGACCTCCCCCACCTATCTTTGTAAAAGGTGTGAGAATATTTCTTGGGAATGCAGGTTTTTACTGGTGGTTCATCAAGGATTTTTCAAAAATTTTGCATCCTTTGTGCAAGTTGCTTGAGAAAGAGTGTAAATTTTTTTTTGATGAATCCTATCTTAAGTCATTTGGTGAGTTGAAAGAAAAGTTAGTGTCTGCACCTATCATTATTTCGCCGGATTCGAGCAAGCCATTTGAGGTAATGTGTAATGCTAGTGTGGTTGCTCTTTGTGTGGTATTGGGGCAAAGAAGGGACAAAATCCTTCACCCCATTTACTATGCTAGTAAAGCCCTAAATAAAGCCCAAAAGAACTACACCGTGACTGATCAAGAGCTCCTTGCAGTAGTCTTTGCTTTTGAGAAATTTCATTCCTATTTGCTAGGCACTAGGGTTATAGTGCATACTGATCATTCTGCTTTGAGATATTTGATGACAAAGAAGAATGCAAAACCGAGGTTTATTCGTTAGGTATTACTATTGCAAGAATTTGACTTTGAGGTGATTGATATAAAAGGGACCAAAAATCAAGTTGCTGATCACTTGTCCCGTTTAGAAGATGAAGCAATGAGAGATATGGGGGATAAGACTGAAATTGATGATACTTTCCCCGATGAGCATGTACTGGCCGCCTCTCAAGATTTGATTCCATGGTTCGTAGATTTTGTGAATTATCTGGCTAGCGATATCGTCCCACCGGACTTGTTCTTTCATTAAAGGAAAAAGTTCATGTATGATGTGAAAAACTTATTTTGGGATGAGCCATACTTTTATAAGAGTTATGCCGATGGGCTTATTCGGCGTTGTATGCCAGAAGTTGAGATGTTGAGTGTTTTGGAGGCATGTCATTCTTCACCCATAGGTGGACATCATAGTGGTATATGTACCGCTCACAAGATCTTGCAATGTGGCTACTATTGGCCAACTATCCACCAAGATGCTCATGAGTTTGCTAAGGCATGTGATAGATGCCAAATAGATGGTGGCATATTGAGAAATCAAGAGCTCCCTTTAAATCCCATTCTTGTTATTGAGCTATTTGATGTGTGGGGTATTGACTTTATGGGCCCTTTTGTGAGTTCTCATGGGATGAAATACATTCTAGTAGCGGTCGATTATGTGTCTAAATGGGTGGAAGCTATCGCACTCGCAAATAATGAAGGGAAGAGTGTCACCGCGTTCTTGAAAAAGAATATATTTTCCTGATTTGGCACCCTAAGGGATATTATTAGTGATGGGGATCCCACTTTTGCAACAAATTGATTAAGGGATTATTGTAGAAATATGGGGTCCGCCATATTGTGGCCACTCCTTACCATCCTCAAACTAGTGGGCAAGTTGAGGTGTGAAATAGGGAG
This sequence comes from Solanum pennellii, assembly GCF_001406875.1. NCBI lineage: Eukaryota > Viridiplantae > Streptophyta > Magnoliopsida > Solanales > Solanaceae > Solanum > Solanum pennellii. Next base: position 22,572,197 of record NC_028639.1, read on the forward strand.
AGTAAGAAGATTTTGTCAAAAACGGTGAATGCTAGTGGAACGGATTGGTCAAGGAGGTTTGATGATGCTCTTTGGGCCTACCGGACAGCATACAAGACTCCCATAGGTATGTCCCCATACCAACTTGTATATGGAAAGGCTTGTCACTTACCGGTTGAATTAGAGCATAAAGCCTTGTGGGAAATGAAAAAGTGGAAAATGGACTGGAATGAAGCTTCCAAACAGAGGTTAAATGGAATGAGCTTGATGAATTTCGCCTGAAAGCTTATGAAAGTTCAGCCCTCTACAAAGAAAATATTAAGAAGTACCATGACCAAAAGATTGAGAAACGCGATTTTATGGTTGGGGATTTGGTGCTTTTATTCAATTCTAGGTTGTGTTTGTTTCCGGGCAAACACAAGTCCAAATGGACTGGTCCTTACTTGATCAGCCAACTATTCTCTCACGGAGCGGTTGAGTTGGAGAACAAGGAGGGTGTGCGGTTTAAGGTGAGACAGCGAATCAAAATCTATCTTGGGCACACTAAAACGACGAATGAAGTGATCGAGGCATACCATCTTGATGAAGTCTGAGTAATCAAGTGTCCTTTGGCGTTCCGCGACGTTAAATCAAGCGTTGGTTGGGAAACAACCCAATATGTATCCTCTAGCAAACTATAGGTTTTTCGTGATTTTCTAGTTATAGTTGCATGCTTCTTTGCTTTGATTTCCTTAAACGTCCCGTCTAAATATTTTTTTTCTTTTTGTTAGAAGTGTTGGCTGGTGCTTAGTTTAGGGTCCGTGTTCAAAAAAAATTGTCCAGAAAATACAAAAGGAATAGCTTAATGGGTGTTAAGTTTGCAGGTATAGCATCATCAGAAAATCTACAAAAAATTGGTCTACAGCACCCTTTGACGGACCCATCAACGGACCATCACGCTTGCGACAGACCGTCGCAAGCATCTGCCGTTCCCAGGTATGTTTTACAAATTTTTCTAAGTTAAGGCACGCATGACAGACCCCCACGAAGGACCGTTGAGCCTGCGTTGGACCTTCGACGGGGAGCGTATCAAGTGAGGCTAGGCCATAGAAGAGGGAGCGCCGAGAGTTGGAGGCTGCGAGGAGAGCCTCGATTGCTGATGAGGAGGCCCGTTAGTTGAGGGCTATTGAGTTGGATGCTGAGGCGTCTAGCTCCAGAGTTGTTGAGATGGAGAACAACACTACTGATGGTGCTGTGATTGTTGAGAGAGGCACTACTGATGGTGTCCAGACAACAAAGAGAGCGGGTTCCGGGACACCAGACCCACCAGCTTGTTGATCGTCGGTGCTTTGCGCCTCAGATTTGATTCACCTACCACTCTATTATTTTAGATTCTTTTATGCATTGGGGACAATTGCATATCTTTTTGTTGGGGTGGGGAAAAGGGAATGTGAGTGCTAGGGTGAAATCTGAGTAGCCCAACTCACGATCCTCTTTTGGGGTTTTCTTGCCTGTGTTATTTTTCCCCAAAAGACTGATTATTTTTATCGTTAAATAGTCATGTCTATATCTTGTGTACATAGTATAACTCTGAAGCATGATGGCTAAAACAGAAATGAATATCCTGATGTAATGAAAAGGATGTGTGACTAGGCATAGTAACTGATAAATGTGTGACTCTAAGCATGACATAGAGATACACTACGGCATGACCCTAAATATAAGATTCGAACTAGGTGTGATAATCTGGTAGAGTAATGAGATGTCAAGTGAGAGTGAGGAAAATTTGAATATTCCACCATTGGTACTGAGCAAGAACTTGCCTGGATAGTCCTGCTAAAAGTAAGTCGTAATAGACAATTAGGAAAGGATCATAGGCCCTTGTTCGATAGTCAATCTTTAGCCTAACATAAAAGAAAAACCAAATGAAGTAATCCCTTATTGATCCGAATAGTTTGAGCTTAAAATAGATTTTTCTTCTTCACCCCATCTGATCTTTTCTGGGAACAATGTGTTGGCCCTGGTCCATCCTTGGACATGTGCACCTCAGCTTATGCCAAAAGCATAAGTTGAGGGTGTGTATAATGCAGAAAACAACCTTGTCATGGCCCTGACCCAATCTTGGGTATTGTGAACCTTGACTCATGGCAAAGCCATGAGTTGAGGGTGGCTGTTATGAGGAATACTCTCGAAATTGGGGTTGAAAGAATAAAGAGGAAGAAAGAACAAAACAACAGTAACTCAAGAGTAAAATAAAAATAAACACAAGAAAAGAGAAGAGTCACTTACACATAAGGAGAAGAAAGGGAGAATAGCAAGGTGATAGAAAATTGAGATATAGGGCGAAATAAAACGATAAAAAGTAAGGACGCTTAGACGATATGTCAAGGAGGGAAACAAGTCACTAAAATATACCTAAATATATCCTACCTGACCCTGAGTCTATATTACAAGCTAAGAAAGTCATATCATGATCCTAAGAGTTGTTATGGAGAACTTAATGCAGTGAAAATAAGTGCAACCCTATGGCAATATATGTAAATGAGTTGTGAAGATGTTCTAAGAGCGAGTGTTGAAAAGTAATACTTATTCTCAAACTGTAATAATTATGTGAAAAATGAGGATGTTATTTTGAAGTGAGGACACTAGTTGCAATACCGGAAAAATCAGCACCTAGGTGAGAGAATCGAAGAGGATAGGTGTCAGTTTGTGGTGAGTCTATGTCATGGTCTGATCCACATAATTCAAGCCTAATAGTTATAGCATGCATGAACATAATGAGAATAATCAAGATTGATAGCCAAATGATTGCGAAAGCTAAAATACGGATACTCTTGTAGAAAGAATTTGTAGTGAGTCATAGTGCGTCGCTTGAGGACAAACAATGAATTTAAATTGAGGGTGTTGATGTACCGTGGTTTCACGGTACTTTCAATGCGTTTTCCTTAAGTTTAGTGTGTGCCTAAAGCCTTTTTGTATTGATTTTTGATGTAGTTTTCTATTTATTTCCAGGAAATCTGTCCAAAGGAGAACAAAGAAATTTTGAGCTTAAATTGCAGAAGTGACCACCTACGGACCCCATGACGGTCCATCGTGACTGTGACGGTCCGTAGGGGTAAACCGTGGTGATAAGATAATGGCTGCTGAAGGAAGTTGGGGAATTCTGACCAAGTGTGGGACTCAGGAAGCTCACGACGGTCAATCCTGCACATTTCTCAATGCTAATAGAGAGTAGTCCCAGTACCCAACTTCAAAATATTCTAAGTGTCGTGGAACGAAGCCCCTCGACGGATCGTCGTGCTTGCAACGGTCCGTCACACCTGTCCGTCGCAGGTAACAGAGAGTTGATGAAGAAAAGCAGCAAAAAAAGAGCTAAGTATGGAGCGACGGAAGACCACTATGGTCCATCACGAAGGTCGTCAACTCAGACGCATTTTGGGCAGATTTTTCCGTAAATAGATTTCCCTCTTTTATTAGGTTTTGTTTCTTATAAATAGTCCGAAAAACCTCATTTTTGGGGTTAGACTCGCGGATAATTTTCAGTTTTATTGTCTTAGTATTGAACTTTCAATTTTGGGATTTGATATTACTTTTCCAGAATCGATTATTGGTGTTTTACGATTTATTCAAGTAAATTTCTGGATTTTTTTCATTCTCATCAAAGTAAGTGCATGAATTCTTACATTATAATTATGAATTGTGTAATTATTAGCATGGGTAACTAAACTCCATAACTAGGGTTGTGGGAACCATGGGTAAATAACAAGGTAAAACCTAGCTAAAATAACAATTCTAGAATAGTGTCTTCCATGTATTGATAATTCTTTCGCTTAGAAGTCTTTTTAACGGATGGCCAACCTTAGAACTCGCCTTATTGCTACTTGCCGGACCAAGGAGTAGATAATAGGAAAAGAATTATCAACATAGATTTAGTGTATACTATCTAATAGGCTAGTGTCGGTTGGTACGAAGTAACAACTTAGTCAAATATCGAATATGATGCTTAATATGAGGTAAAGATAAGGTTTAGTAAAGCAACACACATAGCCGGACCAAGGTGCGGAGTGAAATTCTCTAGATGTCGGACAACGGATTTAGCGTTACCTAACTTATCACTTTGCATGCAAGATACTAGGAAAGGATTGTTATAGCTAGAGTTATCTAGTTAGGAGCCTGTGGGGAAAACTTACGCCCTAGTTACTCTCATTACTTGATTAAACTCCAATACTTGAACCTGTCACTTGTTTACTTTAATTTAGCTAATTGCTTTCATTAATCAAAATTCCCCTTTAGTTATTTGTTTTCTGGAAATAATTGACTAAATAAAGATAATAATAGAATAAAGTTAAGTCTGAACCATTTTCCTCGTGGGAACGATCCCAACCTCACTAGTTGGGTTCTTTACTTGATGTGACCGCTTTTACTTCGTTCCAAAAGTAAATTTGAGTGTATCAATCATCAATAAAGACAATTACAAATGAATCAAGATAACTCTGAAACACCCTATTCATAAGGTCCATGAAAGCCATTGGGGCATTAGTTAAACCAAAAGACATGACTAGGAACTCATAATGACCATATCTTTTTCGAAAAGTTGTTTTAAGAATGTCAACTCCTCTAACTCTAAGCTGATAATAACCCCACTTCAAGTCAATTTTCGAAAAGTAACTCGCACCTTGGATTTGATCAAACAAATCATCAATTCTAGGAAGAGGATACTTATTCTTTATAGCGACCTTGTTTAATTGTCGGTAGTCAACATACATTTTAAGAGAACCATCTTTCTTTTTCACAAATAATACCGAAGCGCCCCATGGAGATATGGTTGGTTGTATAAAACCCTTGTCTAAAACAAGTCCTTGAGTTGAGCCTTTAATTCTTTCACTTCTAACTAAGCTATCCAATAAGGAGGAATTAATATAGGTTGAGTATAAGGCATCATATCTATACCAAATATATTTCCGTTCGGGAGGAATTCCGGATATATCATCGGGGAAGACTTCAAAAAAGTCCTTCACTATGGGTACCGACTCTTTAGGAGGAGCTTCGCATTCAAGGTCTTTGACCCTCACAATATTATAGAGACATCCGTTAGATATCATCTTACAAGCTTTTAGACATGAAATGATTTGACCTCTAGATATTGAGTTTCCTCCCTCCCATTCTAAAACGGGTTTATTAGGAAATTGGAATTTAACTACCCTTGTTATAAAATCAATTCAACTAAAACAAGCATGTAACCAATCCATCCCCAATACGACATCAAAGTACAACATATCAAGTTCTACCAAATCTACCAATGTAACTCTATTGGAAAATAATATGGGACAACTCCTACAGACTCTTTTAGCAAAAACGGAGTCACCCACCGGGGTAGAAACCGAAAAGGTTCAACTAAGACATCGGGTAGTACAACAAACTTCATAGCCATTAAAATAGTTACAAAAGACAAAGTGCCATAGGGATATAAAAATGAATAAACATTAATTGAAAATACTTGCCACATACCGGTACCAACTCCAGGAGAATCCTCTTCATCACCGCTATATCTGAGAGTATAAAAGTGGTTCTTCATAGAAGCATCGGAATTAACACCACTTTCTTAAGCTTGGTTACTCTATCTTCCTTGATTATTATCCATGGGACAATCTTTAATCATGTGGCCACTCTTTTCACAACCAAAACAATCACTCGAACTATGACTGGCGGCGGTACCGGAACCGGGTGAACCGGACTGGTAAGTTCCGGAATTGGGACGAAGCCCGTACTGTGAGAAATGGTACCGCTCCGGAACCGGGACCGGACCGGACCGGTAAACCGGTAAATTTTTTCGTGTTCCGTCACCGGTTCGGAAGGGAATCGGTAGTATACCAGACCAGTAATCGGGACGGACCGATATTAAAAAAAATTAAATTATTTAAAACTTAAAGATTTAATTTTTTTTAATTGAATATAATTTTTATTATAATAATAAAAAATTTAAAATTTAAATTTCAAACTTTAAAAGTTAAAAATTTTTAAATTTTCAAACTTTAAAGTTATAACATTTAAATTTCAAACTCTTAAAGTTTGAAATTTTTAAATTCAAACTTTAAAGTTATAACATTTAAATTTCAAACTCTTAAAGTTTGAAATTTTTAAATTCAAACTTTAAAGTTTAAATTTAAAATTTTCAATTTTTTAAAGTTTGAAATTTAAATTTTATAAATTTTAATGTTTGGAAATTTTAAATTCAAACTTTAAAGTTATAAAATATAAATTTCAAACTTTTAAAGTTTGAAATTTAAAGTTTGGAAATTTTAAATTCAAATTTTAAAGTTATAAAATTTAAATTTCAAACTCTTAAAGTTTGAAATTTTTAAATTCAAACTTTAAAGTTATAAAATTAAAAATTGACAATATTAAAAATTAAATTTAATACAACAATATTATAAAACAAATTATGGCGAATAGCCTATTTTTTTATTAATAATTATTTGATATTACAATTACATTTACAAAAATATTAGTAGAGTATTAAAAGATTTAATCTACACAACCACCTTCTAGGAAGGGTTCTGTTTGAATTAAATCTCGAATTATCATACTTTTACTAATAGTGGGTGCCACCATACAAATCCCTTCGTAAATCATTCAACATTTCTTCAGTAACAATTGGTTGAATAGAAAGATCTTCTATTGCATCAATCCCATCGTTACTATAATCCTACATTACTTCATCAACGTCATCTTGAAATTTGGTCGGTAGTGGTTCACACCCCAAATTTCTTCTCTCGGCATTAATCCAATCTCGAAATAATACTGATATCTCCAAGCTGTCGACTGCTAGTGAATGCCTAGGTTCTCAAAGTTGAAACCTTGTTGCACTAAAGACGCCTTCCAAAGCTATTGACGACACTTGCATTGCTAATATATCTCGAGCCATAGGTTGTAGTTTTGGAAATCCTTTGCCGCGATTTCTCCACCATGCTAGAATATCTTCAGTAGGTTCTGTATTTTGATTGATATAGGCATCAAAATCATTTCTATTATCGTGAGAAAGGTCAAGATAATCATGTAAATAAGCATCAATATTTTCTTCATCAAATCTACTCCTAGAGCTTGGAGGTTCATTTTCACTTGATAAATTTATATTAGCATTATATAAATCATATAATTTTCTAGCTTCAATTTTTATGCTATCTTTAACTTGTTGACAACTAGGAATTTCTTCTAATACATCATTAATATCTAAGTTAAAATACATTTTTTCAACCATTTTTGATGCGCCTACATCTTTATACTGAGGGTTTAAAAAACATGCGGTTAAATAAATTTGAGATTATATATAATACGAAAAAATGTAATGCAAATAATAAATCACAAAATAAATAAATAATTATTTAAATATAAATGAAATGTAAAAGAAAAGTGTCTACTTAAAAAAGTAGACGTTTATGACCGAAAGCCGAACGTGGAAAGTTGAAAGTTGAATTTTGAAGCTCCAAATCCAATAACCAAAGACCAAATAAGGCAACACCGGAATTTAAGATATTATATATTAGAGAATTAGAGAGTGGAGAGTAGAGAGTTGAGAGAGTATAAGATGAATAGATGATTTTGTGATTTAAAAGAATGAAATTTAGGGGTATTTATAAGTAAAAAACTAGGTTAACGTGTAATTTTTAAAACTTTAGGGTATTAAAAAAGTTTTTTTTTTTTTTTTTTTGGGGGGGGGGGTTAGGAGTGTAAGTGGCTGAAATTTGGGTCAAATATCCATTGGGGGGGCCCACTAGCCGTTACCCAAAAGCTATAAACGGATAGTTTTTTTCAAAATATATATATATATATTGACCGTACCAGTAACGGACCGATAATTTCCGGAACCGGGAGGGACCGGTAAATCCTGATTTTTGTCCCGTTACCTGTCCCGAAACCGGACCGAGCCGGTCTATACCGGGACTCACTGGTACCGAACCGGAACCGGATTGGACCGAGATGGACCGGACCGGTAACCGGTACTTACCGGTTCCGCTGCTAGACTTAATTCGAACCCATTAGACATTTAAATGTTTGTTGCCTTATTTGGTACAATAAGGGCTCTCACTTGATGAACCACCAACTTTTCCCCATTAAGGCTTAAAGTTAGTCACCCTATCCATGTTAGCCATGTGGAAATTAGAAGGAACTTGGTTAGAGAATCTCCTCTTAAACTTTGGTTTGTCTTAGATTTCAAACTTACCCTTAGAAGTACCTCCATTATAGGGTCTTGCCCTCTTAGCATCCCTATTTTTCCTCTTAAGACTACTCTCGTCAACTTGTTGCATATGCACCATCAAACGAGAAATGTCCATGTTTTCATAAAGATTGCCGCATGAAACTCTTCCGCAAGATCATCGGACACACCCATCATAAAATGGCTCATTTTATCTCTAGTATTAGACACCAAAGAAGAAGCATATTTGGAGAACTTAATGAATTTCAAAGAGTATTCTTGAACACTCATACCTCCTTGATGAAGGTTGATGAACTCTTCCACTTTTTCCTCTCTTTTCTCCCTTGGGAAAAATCTATCAAGAAATGCCCTCTGAAAGACTTCCCAACTTATGGGACCCACTCTTAAAGCCCTATTGTTCTTCCATTGAGTATACCAAGTTTGAGACACATCCTTGAGTTGATAAGATTCTAGCTCGGCCTTCTCTTTTGAACTCACCCCATTGCATACAATATCTTATAAACCTCATCTAGAAAGTCTTGGGTATCTTTATTCACTTTAGACCCAAAAAAACATGGGAGGGTTCATCCTTATGAAGTCCATCAAGCGAGAAGCCATGTTACTAGAACTTTGATTCAAACGGGGTGCAACTTCCCAATTTTCTTGAGCCATCATAGCTTGAGTAGTTACGGCTTGAGGTTGATTAGTCATGGCTCGAGGAAAGTTTAGGAAATCCTCTTTTTTCTCCCCATCCGTCATGGCCAAAGGATTTACCGGAGCTTGGACAACTAGAGGAACTTATTCTTGAGGAGGAGTTTGGTTGTCTTGGGGAAGAACTTCAGCATTAGCAATTTGCTCTTCAACCCTTCTTGTCGCTGCCCTTCTACTAGTCATATCCTATAACTACAAGAAAAGTATTAGAAGAAAGGTACACACATAGAGTTTACTCTTGATGCACGACTAAAGAATAACAAAAACTGAGAATTTCCCAAACATCACATAGCCTGTCATTCATAAGAGTGGCGCGCTTCACAATTATGAACAAGACTCCACATAGACGTGGTTTTGTGAGACATCATTCTTAAGATTTATTCAAATCCCATGCTTTGATACCAAGTTTGTTATGACCAGAGAGTACCCCCTAGTCGTAACCAATGTCTTCGTCATCGAAGAGGCCTTAGACAAACCCTTAGCATACATCGTCGCGTCATAGGTTAAATAAAAAGCAGAAAAATTAGAACTTTTCTTTGAAGTTCAAATTCAGTTCACATATATCAAAATAGAATCTATAATTGTCTCACATGACCATCTAAACATAAGAGAACAAGAGTTGGGACATAGCCCTTACATCATTACAATATATCTCATAACAATAATTACAATAAAGGCTTTGAAATAGGAAACATAAAACTATAGTTATCCATATTCATTCTCTGACTTGAGTACTCACCAACTTAGGGGTATCAATCCAAGTTCTTCAAGAAAGGAATGGAATATATTCAATGGCCCGAACCTACATTTTGTGTAGAAAATAAAAGATACATTAGTTAGTACAAAGCACATGTACTAAGTATGGAAACATATGCAAGTAAATCATTTGAAAATATGCACAAATGGACAGTTTATTTATAAGCATACCAACTTAACTTTAAAAGATTTCATGCACATTCCAAGAATACATGCAATCCCATAATTACAACAACCTTAAAATATATTCATATTCATTTTCATGATTAACATCATAATAATGCCATGATGAAAATTTCATGTTTTAGAGTCCATTTCATCAAACATCACAAGACCCTACTCATAATCCCATTCCAAGTCAACTAGTGCAATGTATATGTGAAGCCCCATAACCTTACATAAACCAAGTAAAATAGCAAAGAGACCATAAGCATTTTCTTTACCTCATATAACATCATATACCATCATAACAAGGGTATTCATCATCATACATAACAATGTAGACCAACATTATGTATATCAAGTTAAAACAACATTATATAAGATCAACGTTATGCATTTCATTCATAATATATGTACATAAAGAACCCACCCTAGAACTCCCCTCATGGTCCGATTGTGTAATGTATAGGTAAATTCTCATACCCTTACCTACACTAAGAAACATGTCCTAATAAATCCTAGTCAATGTTCATCTTCTTACTTTCATTCATTCATTTTACTTTGCGAAACTTTGTCATAACCGACATTAGACCATGTGAGCTAAACATGGAATCAAGTGTCAATTCCTCACATCGAAAGGAAGGTGTCCTACTTGACAAGGTAGGGCATCAACATCATCATATCATCTAGGTAGATCCACTAGCTAGTTTTCCTATAGGGCCACATATTTATGGAACTAGGAGGTTGTTACTAGAAATCCTCTTAATGCTGATTAACATTAGAGTTTCCACCATATGAGAACATTGGGGGAAGCTTCCTCGTGAAGATACTCCTCTCATTGTCAAGTTCACTCGGCGCTAAACTAACTTCCCTTTTTGAAGTATCATTAAGTATTTCCTATCATCAATTCATAACATAGGTCGTAGGAGTTTTTCCCCCTCATATATCATGTTCATAGATCATAGGTTATGGTATGAGAATGACCTTTCATCACAACCCAACATCATGTGAGAACTTTACATCATAGCATAACCAAAAGATGCACTTAGGAATTACCTTCACTCCCTCATAATAGTACACCTATCATCATACAACAACCATCATCTTCATAGCATGATCATACATTCATAACATTATCATTGTACTTCAATTGAACAACATTACCAAGGATAGACAAACATCATTATAATCAAGTGTTCATGACCTTGAAGGTCTTGTCAATGGCCTCCAAGAAATCCATTCAAGACATCACCCCCAAATCCACGAAATTTACCCAAAAATTCAATCATCATCATCGTATAATAGTAAATTATGTAAGGGCACATTCAATTACATCACCCCTAATCATCAATCAACCTAATTCATAAGTTAAAGTTAGGAGAAAAGAGATATTCATGGGTATTTTAGGAAATTAGGTCAAAGTGTATGGTAATACATAAATCAAATCCTAAACATTCATACTCCATCACGATTAATCATATCAAGAACAAATTATTCAGATTTGAAAGAAGACCCACGAAATTGAATGAAAACTAGGTTTTTGAAGAAAATTGAAATCAAATTTTGACGAACCTCTCGGGGAAAGGAGTCCCAAGATTGAATAGACTTCATACCTTATCAATACTTTGAGATTTGTGATGGAAATATTTGTTTTTGAATCCCTACAGAAAGCTTGATCTTCTTCTTCAATGGGGGTCTTGGGTTGAGAGAGAAAATTCTAGAGAGAAGTGAGAGTCTTGGGGTTTTGGGATTTTGAAGTGTGAAGACTTGTTTAATGAGTTAAAATCCCTTAATATACCAAAAGCAACTAATTTAGACAGATCCAACATTTAAATGTCCAAGGGTGGAATTTATCAAACAACCCTTGGATTGGTCGTTTGTTGCACCGGTGTGCATGCACCAAACGACGTCCATGGTTGATGGTCCGTCAATACATATAGGGACCATCCTTGAAATTGTGATTTGGGTCAGAGAGTCCTCAAATGGATACAAGTCGTCATAATTATTAGTATGGACTAACAACCTTAAATGACGGGTGTGAGTCCATCAACAGACCGTCGTTTGCACTCGTCTAGTGCAAGTTGTCTTTTGACAGCTTTAGGGTCAAATGTTTGGGTCCTCCTTGAGGGACCTTAGGGCGGTCCTCGGGGAGTTTTACCCTGATTTTTTGACCCTAAACATACTCTAAGGTTTACCCTAAGCATTTTCACAAAGTTTGACCTTCATACGACTCTTCAAGCCCCTTTCAAAACCTAAAGACACACTAGATCACTTCCACTCGTCTTCGGACATCATGGTCATTTTTTGACGTTTAGGCTTTAATACTTCCTAATCAGGTTAATTACCTTTTGTTTAGGCATGGAAACACCATTTTTAAACCTTATTCCGTAGATGAGGCTCTAGTATAGGTATAACAAGGGTTATGGGGCTTCACATACACATTGCACTAGTAGACTTGGATTGGGGTTATGAGTAAGGTCTTTTGATGTATTTATTAAATGGCTTATATATATGAAATGATGACTATGGCTCTTTATGATGTTACTCTTGAACATGAATATGAATATGTCTTGTCGTTGTGATATAGACATGTATATGATCCTTGGAATGTGCATAAAGGCTTTTAAAGTGAATTTAGCATGCTTATAATAAAATGTATCTTTGTTCATTTTTCAAATGCTTTACTTGCATATATTTTCATACTTAGTACATATGATTTTTACAAACCCATATCTTATAGAAGTACATTCGGGTCATTGAGGTGATTCAACGCCATTTTCTCAAGAAGTTTGTATTGTTTTCTCAAGTTGGTGAGTCCTCAATTCCGAGGACAAAACCCTATGATTCTAGCTTTAGTTGTTTTCCTTATATTGAAAGACATTGTTCCACTTTCCTATTTCAAGAAGTATGTCGTATTCCTCTTATAAGCTTGTAATGGTGTAAGGGATAAGTCCCAATTTTCATACTCTAATGTCCCAGATGGCAATGTGAGATAAATTATATTTCTTTTTTGATATGTGAAGTGAAGTTGAACTTCAAATGAAAAGTTTAAAATTTTCTTCTTTTATTCTATGTAATAAGTAATGATGAATGCTAAGGACTTGTCCAATATCTCTTCGAGGTTGACGACGCCGGTTAATTCCAGGAGGTACTCTAGGGTCGTAACAATAGCATTGTGTGCATTAGCATTCCTGGCGTTATCTCTACGAGGAGGCATAATTTTAAAGCGCCTAACAAAAGAATTAGCATGAGGAATTAAATCATACCTTACGCCCGATAAAAGTAACAAAGAAATTGAAGTTTTTCCCTAGAAAACTTTGCAGCCTCCTTCTCATTATATATGGTGCACTTCACACCCATGAAAAGGACTCTACTTAGTACGGCCTTTCAGACATCCTAGGAATCTTAAACCTAATGCTCTGATACAAAATTTGTCACGCCCTGAGCTACCCCACGAGACATGGACAAAGGACCTAGGATCACGAGTGACCCTAAGATAAACCTTTTGGCATAATCATTAACATACTAAATATAAACTGAGCAATAAAACTATACAGAAGCTAATCATGAAAAAAAAAGTGAGAATATCCATTCTAAAACTGAATGTCTAAAATAATCTGAGAAGAGTTCCATAACAACTGAAATATCAAACTCCAATACTAAGTTGAATCTAAATATGTCTTAAATAAGCCTCTAAATTGACTAGAAGTGTTGGTACATGCCCCTGCTAAATCTAACAAAACTAAAAACTAAAGACTAAAAGTGTAACAACCCTAAAATGAACTAGGTTAAACTAGAGACTATCATGTATGTTATGAGTTAATAAGGTGTTAAAAGGATGAATAATAGCATTATAAGTCAGTTTGAAGAGTTCGGAAGTGAAACGTCAAAGGACGACCAAGACGTCACAAAACTAATCTCTTTGTGTGCTAGTGTGTCCTTGTTAGTTGTGCATGTTTTAATGTGTCGTTTGGAGTCCAAAATCAGTGGGGATGACCCTAACACCTAAAGGGAAATATTTAGGATCAAACGTCCGGCCACGACTCCCTAAGGACTGACCAAAGGGTCCTTGAGGAGGACCCAAGTTATGGCAAGAAGGCTGCAAAAGAAGTCTGTTTTTGACTTTGCATGGCGTCGCACAGCTACCACTTAAAGGGAAAAAATGTTGCCCTGCGACGCGGGATTGTCATGAACCATTTTGCCTCAAAATTAATTCCAGAACCAAGATATTGAGGTGTCCCGCGACGCGCAGTCATGTCCATGATTTGGCGGCATTGTTTTTTAGTCAAATTAGACTTGTTTAAAAGGTCCGATTAGTGTAGGGGTCTTTTGGAAGCTTTGGGGATTATTTAAAAACGGTTATTGAGTCACTTTAACCCCAAATTTACCAATCAAAACAAAACGCTCAATCCAAAACAAAAGCTCTACATTCTCTCTCTCCAGAAACTCCATTGATGAAGCTTTGAAGCTCCAAGGAAGAAGGTCAAATTCTCCAAGTTCTTCAACCCAATTTTGTGGTCTTTCTACCAATAAGTTATGGTTATTTCATCCTTGATTCTTCTATCATTCAATGAGCCAATTCCAAAGGCTTTTCAAAGCTCTTCTAAAACTATAAAATCCTATTTTTAATTCTAAGCATGGGTTCTTGCATGAAAAGATTTAAATTCATATTTTATGGATTGATCAATGTTAATTTAAGGTTTTAAGATCAAAAAATTCCATGAACCCATGTAGTCCTTGAATTCCTAATTTTGGCTCTAGAGTGGGTGAATTGATCATGGCTTAAATTGTATTGAATTCATGTGTAGATTGTATTAGGATATTGAATTATGTATTGATTATTGTAGAATTGTTCATAGCTTGACTTATAATAATTATATCTATATTAAGTATTAATGAATCATTTATATGGATGAATTGTTGTCCTTGTTTTATGTATATTGCTATTGTAAAGATCTGTTGTTATGTAAAATTTATTGGAAAGGCTAAGGAATGGTGATTATGGATATTGGAAGATGGTGAGTGACCTAATTTCTTTGTTTAGCATAGAATTGATATTGAATTTTTATTAATTGGTATGGTCCACTTATGATGGTGGTGTTTAATTATTATAATCGTTATGAACATGGTCTTGTCGACATTATTATGTGAATTATGGTGTGATCATGATATGGCATATGTGAAGGCATAAAGTGAAGGGGCTAATGTGATGTCTATATGATCTTTCACCTGTGTGCTATAAAGATATGATTGAATATGCTTTTTTTTTAGTTATTGACATATGATGATGAAGGACTATGAAGATCCTTTATATAATGATGTTGTATCTTTTATTGGTAGATTAGTTTTCCCTACTTGATAATTGTATTATATTGAATGAGTGTATGAATGAAAGTAAGGATTGGTAGACCTAGAGTAGGTGTCCTTCCTTGAATGACTAAATAAGGTATTCTAGAGTATGTATTGAACCGGTATACCTAAGCATGGTGCCCCTTCTTGATCAGTCTAGAACCCTTAGTGAATGTAAACCCTTGAATAAGAAAAGAAGGCTAAGAATATAAAACCATGAATAAGAAAAGAAGGTTAAGAATGTGAAACCTTGAATATGAAAATAAGGTTAATAAGAAGCCTTGAAGTGAAAGACCGTAATGGTGCCTTTCTAGCGTGGAATGATGGACTTAGGGGTAGGTTGGCTGAAACAGCATGAAACCATCTCTTAGGAAGTCATAAGATCTATCCTAATTGTCACATCCGGGGATCACCCCTAGACTTAACCGGCTAGTCATCCTCGGAGATGATTTAGATTAGCCTCTTAGCATTTGTCATAAAATATCATTGGTTAAATTGTGGAAAATTTAAAACTTTTCATACACATCTATCTAATAAGTTAAACATAGACATATCACTTACACATCATATATACATATGGAGTATACATAGACTCCTCACATAGGAAGCATTCCATAGGCTTCTACTTTTAGTTCATATGCATAATATATAGAGATATTCTTAGTAGGAAATATCTCCCATTTAAACCATCTAGATCAAGTACAACATTTGGGCATAGCCCTTACTTCATTACAACAAAAGTCACATATAGGCATATACAATAATAGTCTTCAAATGAAAGAGAAGGAACTAAATATCTTTAAGACTAAAACAACATTCAATAGCTTGATAGTGAAATTATGCTCAGAAGGTGAGGACCTATCAAACTTGGAGAATGAGAATCCAAGTCTTCTTCAAATGTCCCTCTAGAAGCTCAACACTCGGAACCTACAAAATTGTAGAAACATAGAAATAGGGGTTAGTACACACTTGTACTTAGTATGGAAACATGCACATAAAACATTTGAAACCATGCTAAAGGGGACATTGTTTAAAACCATGCTAAGTTACTTTTGAAAAGCCTTATGCACAATCAAGAACCCATATAATCCAAAAATCAAATATTTATTAAGACAAGACCATATATAACACAAGACCAACATCATCAATGTATAACCAAGTCAACATGTATATTAGCATACTTGAGTACATCATCAAACAACTCCAACATCATGTTATCACAACAAGCATGTATAAGGTTTCATAACATTACATCATATGCAAGACCCTTACTCATAACCCACCATCAATTCTACAAGTGCAATGACCAAGTAAATCCCCTTAACCTTACTCAACCAAGTAAATCAAACAAAGGATCACAAGAAATTCCTAACATCACAAAACATAGCATCAAGAGTAATCATCATCATATTTAGAAATATAGACCAATAGTATGTTCATAAGTAAAACTATCATCATATAGAATCATTAACATGTAAAGTCAATATATGCATAATCATTTACTTTATAGAACATAAGAACAACCTTCTAGGACATCCCTCAAGGCCAACTAGTGCAATGTATAGGTAGAGTCTCATACCCCTACCTAGACTAAGTCAAATCCCTTAAGTCACCCTAATTAGTGTTTACTTCATTACTTCTTTTTACTTATGGGAACACTTGCCTAAACCGACATAGACCACAAAATCGAAATGTGGAATCCGGTGTCATAAAACCCTGCACCAAAAGAATGTAGACTACTTGTCAAGGTAGTACCAAAACATGAATATAGCATTCTAGGTGGATCCACTAGCTAGTATTCCTATGAGGGAAACATAGTCCAAGATTTAGGAGATATACTTGGGACCCTCTTTATGAACATTGCATTATAGTCTCCAATCTCATGAGTACAATAGTGAACCTACCTTCCCTACTTGAGAAGGGACACTCCTCACTACTAGTTCACTAGGTGCTAAGCTAGAGTCCCTTTTGAAATGTCTTTAAGTTTTCCTTTAACAGTCATAACTTAGTTTAGGTCATAAGAGACTAACCCCTTGCATAGTCATAATCATTATCTCATTAGGAATTGCATGATAATATCCTTCCAATAGAACCCTCATATGTGAGACTAATACATTATCATCACATTTCATAATAAGGCACATAGGTAATCCATTACAAACCTTATATCATTACATCTTAAACATAATCTCACACCTTCACATAATCAAGACATTTAGATTGTATCATCGTACCAACACCTACTTAATACAATCAGAAGATATGCTTCTATTAAACTTCATCACTAAGTACAAGCCATCACAATTGATGTAAAGGTTCAAGATCACAAAGTCTAACCCTTCTCCTTCAAAAGCCATCATCATTTGTATTACCCTCAACAAATAAAATTTCATCCATAAATAGGTGCAATAACATCATACAATAGTAATTCACACAAGAACGAAGACAATTGCGTCAATTCTAGTCAATTCAACATGAGTTCATAACCTAGGGTTAGGGAATTTGGGTCAATTCATGATCTATTCCACCTACTAGGTTTAACATCAAGAACTGCCATAATTAAACAATAATACATACTAATATAATCGTAATAATCAAAGGAAATCAAAAACAATAGAATTTGAAAGTCAATTTTGGATTAAGAAGAAACACATGTTCAATTTCATCTTTTGGGAATTAATTTGGAAGAACCCTTTA
The DNA here is from genome assembly GCF_001406875.1 of Solanum pennellii. Taxonomy (NCBI): domain Eukaryota; kingdom Viridiplantae; phylum Streptophyta; class Magnoliopsida; order Solanales; family Solanaceae; genus Solanum; species Solanum pennellii. The sequence goes on from NC_028639.1 coordinate 22,590,024, forward strand.
GGGAAAGGAATCCCAATGGTGAAAGGTTCTCATACCTTGTTAATCCTTGAATATTGATGGGGAAAAGTGATGTTCTTTCTGATCTAGAACCTTTAGAACTTTCCCTTCAATGGAGTCTTCTTTGGAAGAGAGAAAGTAGCGAGAAGGAAAATTAATTTGGGTTTGGGAATTCTAGGGTGTGAAGTTGGGTTTAGACTTAGGGTAGCTTATATAGTCACTTAACTAACTTAATTAACCACCACTTAACCCCTAACTAAACCCCTATGTATTAACTAATTAAGTTGTCCTTATTAAAAACTCAATAGTGAAAACATGCCTCACCTACGAGACCTCAACCTACGGTCCGTAGGTCAGTCGACGTCTCTCCCCCCAACCATCCTGCACACCAGTAGGTAAGTTCAGAGACTGGTTTTTTCGACCAATCTTGAATTTTGGCTAATTTCCAATGATGGAGGCATCGATGCCCCGTCGTCCATGCTACACCTCGTTGATGGCAAGCGTAGGTAGCCACTGTTTTATGACAGTTTTTTGGCTACTATGGAAGGGTCCTCCTCAAGGACCCTTAGGGTGATCCTCGGGGGGTCTTACCAAGACGTTTCAACTCTAAACCTACTATAATACTAGTTTTTCACCTTTACACCAAATTTCATCAAATTCTGACTCCTAAAACCCCATGAAATAGGCTAAGGCACACTAGGACCTCTTTTACTACTCTCTGGATGTCATGGACATTTCTTAAGTTCTTGACTATAAAACTTCCTACATGACTTATAAACATTATTTTAGGTCTTATAATAGTGTTAACAACCTTGGACACTCATATGAGGCTCTATACTAGTTCTTGGACTTTCACTGTGTTACATTATCCCCCTTAGGAACATTCATCCCCGAATGACACTAAAATATTTTGTAGGGAAAGGATAAACTCAATACTAGAAGCCCAACCAACAACAACATATCAAAACATGAGTTACAACTCAAATCAACATAACAACATGGCATTTACACATAGCAACTCAAAACATCATCTACCATATATAAGAGCTCAACATCACTTCGCAACATCAACATGAGCTCAACAACACATAAAGAGTCATTTTTGCCAAAACATATTTCAAAACACATCAACATGCTCCATATCATTTCATCAAGGCAACAACATACCAAACACACAGATAAGTGTAAATCAAGCAAAAGAGAATTTTTCCATGAAAATTCATTTTAGCAAAAAACTTTTACCATAATCATGCATATCTTTGCAAAACAAGTCAAATTCAAATTTACTCATTATATTCATTTTTAATAGGAACAAATAAAATAAATTAACAAAGAGATGAGGATAACAGGACTTCATGTCGTCCTCGGCCTCCCATGTTGCTCCCTCAACTAGGTGGTTCCTCCATAACACCTTTACGGAGGCCACCTCCTTGTTCCTCAACTTCTTCACTTGTCGATCAAGGATTTCCACCGGAACCTCTTCATAAGAGAGGTTCTAATCCACACTTAGACCTTTAATAGGAAGAATGGACTCGAGGTCACCAATGCACTTATTAAACATAAAGACATGGAATACGGGGTGAAGAAAAATTGGCTAACTTGGTAATTCATCTCGTATGCAACCTTACCAACCCTTTGCAAAATTTCATATGGAGTCACATAACGAGGAATACGTTTCCCTTTCTTGCCAAACCTCATCACCCCTTTAATAGGTGATACACCTTATCACCTTCTTCAAATTCTATCTCTCTTCGCCTAGGCACAAGACTTTTGCCGGCTATAGGCTGTTTTCAGTTGGTTTCTTATTATATGAACTTTATCCAAAGTTTTATAGATCAATTCAGGACCAAAAAGTGATGACTCGCCCACTTTAAACCAACCAACCAGAGATCTGCATCTCCTACCATACAAAGCCTCAAAATATGCCATCGATATACTCAAATGGTAACTATTGTTATAAGAGAACTCAACCAAAGGCAAGTGTTCATCCCAACTTCCCTTGAAATCAATGAAACAAGCTCTAAGCATATCCTCAAGGGTTTGAATAGTACACTCCGCTTGACCATCCATTTGGAATGAAAAACGGTGCTTAACTTCACTTGATAATCCAACCCTTTTTGCAACGACCTCCAATATCGAGAAGTAAATTGAGCACCTCTATATGAAATTATGGCTAAAGGGATCCCATGAAGACTCACAATCTCATTGAAATAGATCCTTGCATACTCTTCTGCCGAATAAGTAAACTTAACGGGAATAAAGTGAGCGGATTTCGTCAACCTATTCACAACCATCCATATAGAGTCATTTTGCCTTCGTGTCCGAGGAAAACCCACTAAGAAGTACACATTAATGTCTTCCCACTTCAAAGCGAGAACTTGCATTTCTTGAAGTAAGCCACCCAGCATTTGGTGCTCAGCTTTCATTTGTTTGTTTGGACACTTCGCAACAAATTCCGCTATATCCTTTTCCCAGCCATCCCACCAAAATACTTCTCTATTGTCATGATACATCATAGTAGAACCCGGATGAATTGAATAACGAGAACCATGAGCTTTCTCTAGGATCTGCTTTCTCAAATCATCCACATTGGGCACACACAACCTCCCTTGGTACATGAAAACATCATCCCCCTTAAGGAGAATGACTCAATAAGCATACTAAGAATCAATTCCTTTAACTCCGTCAATTATGGATCAACGTGTTTCTTAGACTTCACCTCAACCACCAAAGACGATTCGGAGTTATGATGGACCACAAAACCACCATTAGGAGAATCTTATAATTGAACACCCAAATGAGCCAACCTATGGACATCTTTCACTAGGTCTTTCTTGCCCTATTCAACATGAGACACACTACCCATGGTCATATGACTTATAGCATCCAAAACAACGTTGGCCTTTTCGGGGTGGTAGATAACACTCATATAGTAATCTTTCAACAATTCCGACCACCATCGTTGTCGGAGATTTAACTCCTTTTTAGTAAACACGTATTGGAGAATCTTGTGGTTGGTATATACATCAACATGAATGCCATATAGGTAATGCCTCCATATTTTCATGGCAAAAACCACGTCCGCTAACTCAAGATCATCAAATGGGTAGTTCTTCTCATGAACCTTGAGTTTCCTAGAGGCATAGGCTATAACTTTCAAGTGTTGCATAAGGACACAGCCCAATCCCACTCGGGCTGCATTACAATATGACAAAAAACCTTAGTACCCTCCGGTAAATTCAATTTCGGTGCGGTGGTAAGCCTATCTTTCAAGATTTGGAAGCTTCTTTCACAAGCCTCCGACCACTCAAATTTCACATTTTTGGGTTAAAGTAGTCGAAGGAGATGTAATGGACACAAAACCATCCGCAAACCTCCTATAGTACCTAGCTAGACCCAAGAAACTTCTTATATCGGTTGGAGCCAAAGGTCTAGGCCAATTTCTAACTGCCTCGGTTTCTTGGATCAACATCCACACCCTCACTATAGATGACATGACCAAGAAATGCCACCGACCTTAACCAAAACTCACATTTGCTATATTTGGCAAATAGTTGGTGTTCCTTCAAGACTTGTAACACCACTCTCAATTGGTCCATATGTTCACCCTCATTCTTCAAATATACCAAGATGTCATCTATGAAGACAATCACAAAGGCATCTAGGAAATTTTGGAATACCCTATTCATTAGGTCCATATATGTCGCCGAAGCATTACTCAACCCAAAAGACATTACTCTAACTCATAATGACCATATCTTGTTTGAAAGGCCGTTTTGGAATATCTCCATGTCTCACCCTAAGTTGGTGATATCCCGACCTTAAGTCAAAAGATTGTCACATCCAGGGAGCACCCCATAGACGTAATCGGCATCGTCATCCTAGGAGAGGATACTTATTCTTAATGGTCACCTTATTGAATTGTTGGTAGTCAACAAATATCCTAAATGACCAATCTTTCTTCTTCACAAATATAACCGGAGCACCCCATGGGGAAATACTAGGTTGAATGAAGCCTTTGTCTAGTAAATCCTTGAATTGAGCCTTCAACTTTTTCAATTCGGTCAGAACCATCCGATAAGGAGGAATTGAAATGGGATTTGTATCCGGTAATAAATTGATACCAAAATCAATTTCCCATTCTGTAGGAATTCGGGGAAGATCATACGAAAAGAACTCCGGTAATTCCCTCAATACGGGACAAACTCAAAGGGAGGATTTAAGAGTCTAAACGTTTGACTCTTACAATATGATATAAACACCCTTTAGAGATCATCTTACAAGCCTTTAGACTAGAAATGAAACGACCTCTAGAATGGAACTTCCCCCCTTCCACTTTAAGACAGGTTCATTAATAATATTAAACTTGACACTCTTGTCCTAGAATCAATGGAAGCAAAACAAGCATGCAACCAATCCATTCCCAAAATGACATCAAAATCAACCATATCACGTTCTACTAATTCAACATGGGTAACTCTATTAGGCAACATTATAGGACAATTTCTATATACCCTCTTTGCAACCACCTAATCACCAACAGGGGTAGTCACCATAAAAGGTTCATTTAAGATATCGGGCAAAATATCAAACTTTCTAGCTACCAAAGGAGTAACAAACGACAAGGTAGCACCCAGATCAATTAAAGTATAAACATTTAAAGAGAAGACTTGTAACATACCGGTCACATCGGGAGAACTCTCTTGTTCACCCCTAGAAATGAGAGCATAAAAGTGACTTTTTCTTGGATCATAAACATTAGAACCACTTGCTTTCCCACTCCTCTTTTTCTTTCCAGTTCACCTTAGGGAAATCTCTAACCTTGTGACCACTTTTACCACACTAAAGCAATTGTCCGTCCCAACTAGGCATTCACCCACGCGTTTTTTGCCATACTTTCCACAAGTAGGCTTCTTTCTTGGTGAACTAGTACCTCTTCCCTTTTGAGACTTAGGTTTAGACACCCTATCATCACGAGCCTTGGGAAATTTGGAAGGGACTTGATTGAAGAACCTCTTCTTAAATCTAGGCTCATCTTGAATTTCCCACCTACTCTTTAAAGAACCACCTTCATAAGACGTGGCCCTCTTAGTCTCTACATTTTTCCTCCTTATTCTACTTTTTTCCACTTGTTGAGCATGAACCATTAGAAAAGAGATACCCATATTATCATGAATTATATCTGAACGACATTCTTCCACCAAGTCATCGGACACTCCGTAAGAAAACGGCTCATCTCATCCCTTGGGTTGGACACCAAGGATTGAGCATACTTAGACAATTTTGTAAACTTCAAAGAGTAATCAAGTACACTCATACCACCTTGGTGAAGGTTTATGAATTCTTCCACCTTAGCATCCCTCAAATATCTAGGAAAGAACCTATCAAGAAAGTCTCTCTTGAATATATCCCAAGTCATCGGACCACCTATTAGCACCCTATTTTCCTTCCATTGGGTGTACCATGTTTGCGCCACATCTTTGAGTTGATAGGCGGCCAACTCGGCCTTTTCACCCGTAGTCACACCCATAGAAAATAAGATCTTATAGACCTCATCAAGGAAATCTTGGTGGTCTTCATACGCCTTTGACCCGAAGTACATAGGAGGGTTCATCCTAGTAAAGTCTCTTAAACAAGATGCCACAGGGCTAGCATGTGGAGGCATACGGGGTCACATTTCTGGATTTACTTGAGTCGTCATGGCTTGAACTTGAGAAGTGACGGGATTAGCTTGATAGGTCATGGCTTAGGCCAAATTGAGAAAAGTTGCCCTTATCTCTCAATCTGTCATAGGTGGAGGAATGACCGGAACTTGATCACCCATAGCAACTTGTTCAATTGGAGGAACATAAATTTCCTGCGGAGGAGCTTGGTTGTCATGAGCTCCCGCATTTTCAATCCTTTCCTCGGCTTTTCTTGAAGTTTCCCTTCTAGTATTCATACCTATAACCACAATAAAATGATTAGGTTAAAAGAACACATAAAATAAGACTCTAAAGGCACAACATAGGAATACAAGAAGATGAGGATTTCGTAAGCATCACATAGTCTCTCATTCATAAGTATGGCGCGCTTCAAAATTATGAATAAAAATCTGCATAGACGTGGTTTAGTGAAACATATATCCTAAGGATATTTAACCTCATGCTCACATGCCAAGTTTGTCACATCTGGGAGCACCCCCTAGACGTAACCGGTTTGGTCATCCTTGGAAAGGATTTAGACTAGCCTCTTAGCATTCGTCATAATATAACATAAGTTAAATTGCGGAAAATTTAAAACTTTTAATATACATCTATCTAATGAGGTTTACATAGACCTTTCGCTTAAACATCATATATACATAGGGAGTTTACATAGACTCCTCAACATATGAAGCATTACATAGGCTTCTACCTTTAGTTCACATACATAATATATAGAGATATTCTTAATAGGAAATGTCTCACATTTAAACCATCTAGATCGAGTAAAACATTCGGGCATAGTCCGTACTTCATTACAACAAAAGTCACATATAGGCATATACAATAATAGTCTTCAAATAAAAGAGAAGGAACAAAATGTCTTTAAGACTAAAACAACATCCAATAGCTAGATAGTGGCATCATCCTCGGAAGGTGAGGACCTACCAAACTTGGAGAATGAGAATCCAAGTCTTCTTCAAATGGCCTTCTAGAAGCTCAACGGTCGGAACCTACATAATGGTAGAAATATAGAAATAGGGGTTAGTACGCACTTGTAATTAGTATGGAAACATGAACATAAAATATTTAAAATGATTCTAAGTTACATTTGCAAAGTCTTATGCAAAACCAAGAACCTATATAAGCCAATAATCACATATTCATTAACACAAGACCATATATAACACAAGACAAACATCATCAATGTATAACCAAGTCAACATGTATATTAGCATAATTGAGTACATCATCAAACAACTCCAAAATCATGTTATAACAACAAAGCATGTATAAGAGTTCATAACATTACATCATATGCAAGACCCTTACTCATAACCCACCATCAAGTATACAAGTGCAATGACCAAGTGAGGCCCCATAACCTTACTCAGCTAAGCAAACGAAACAAAGGATCACAAGAATGCCTAACATCACATAACATAGCATCAAGAGTAGTCATAATCATATTTAGCAATATATACCAATAGTATATTCATAAGTAAAACCAACATCATATAGGATCATCAACATGTAAATTCAACTTATGCATGATCATTTACTTTATAGAACATAAGAACAACCTTCTAGGACTTCCCTCAAGGCCAACTAGTACAATGTATTGGTAGAGTCTCATACGCCTACCTAGACTAAGTCAAACCTCTTAAGTCACGCTAGTTAGTGTTCACTTCATTACTTCATTTTACTTTCGAAGACACTTGCTTTAACCGGCATAGACCACAAGAGCATAATATGGAATTTGGTGTCATGAAACCCTACAACAAAAGAAGGTGGACTACTTCCCAAGGTAGTACCTAAACATGAACATAGCATTCTAGGTGGATCCACTAGCTAGTATTCCTATGGGGGAAACATAGTTCAAGAAATAGGAGATATACTTGGGATCCTCTTTATGCACATGAGTTATAGTCTCCAATCTCATGAGTACAATAGTGAACCTACCTTCCCTGTATGGGAAGGAACACTGTTCACTCGGTGCTCAGCTAGAGTCCCTATTGAAATGTCTTTAAGTTATCATTTAACAATCATAACTTAGTTTAGGTGATAGGAGACTAACCCCTGTTATGATCACAATCATTACCTCATTAGGAATTGCATGAGAATATCATTTAAATACAACCCTCATATGTGAAATTAACACATTATCATCATTATGTCATAATAAGGCACATAGATAATTCATAATTAACCTTATATAATCTCACACCTTCACATAATCAATACATTTAAATTTCATCATCATAATAACACCTACTTATTACAATCACAAGATATGCTTCAATCGAACTTCATCACCAAGTACAAGATATCACAATTGAAGTTAAGGTTCAAGATCACAAAGTCATACCAATTTCTCTTTCAAAAGTCATCATCATTAGTCCTACCCTCAACCAATCCAATTTCATACATCAATAGGTGTAATAAAATCATACAATATTAATTAACACAATAACTAAGTCAATTGCATCAATACTAGTCAATTCAACATGAGTTCATAACCTAAGGTTAGGGAATTTGGGTCAATTCATGATCTATTCAACCTACTAGGTTTAACATCAAGAACTACCATAATTTATCAATAATACATCCTAATATATTCATAATAATTAAAGGAAATAAAAAACAATAGAATTAGAAAGATCAATTTCGGATTAAGAAAAAATGCATGTTCAATTCATCTTTTGGAAATCAATTTGGAAGAACCCTTTGGGAAAGGAATCCCAAAGGTGAAAGGTTCTTGTACCTTGTTAATCCTTGAATATCTACGGATAAAAATGATTTTCTTGCTGCTCTAGAACCTTTATAACTTCCCTTCAATGGAGTCTTCTTTGGGAAAGAAAAAGTAAAGAGAAGGAAGAGTAATTTGGGTTTTGGAATTGTAGGGTGTTAAGTTGAGTTTAGACTTAGGGTAGATTATATAGTAACTTAACTAACTTAATTAACCACTACTTAATACCTAATTAAACCCCTAACTAATTAACTAATTAAGTTGACCGTATTAAAAACTCAACAGTGAAAACAGGCCTAACCTAAGATACCTCGACCTACGGTCCGTAGGTCAGTCAACGCCTCTCCCCCCCCCCCAATTGACCTGCACATACGTACGTAAGTTTAGAGACTGGTCTTTTGTAACAGTTTTGAATTTTTTCTAAGTGTCCAACGACGGAGGCATCGACGCCCCATCGTCCAGGCTACGCCTTGTCGATGGCAAGCGCAGGTAGCCACTGTTTTATGACAGCTTTTTGGCCACTTTTGAAGGGCCCTCCTGAAGGACCCCTAGGGTGGTCCTTGGGAAGTCGTACATAGAAGTTTCGACCGTAAATCTACTCTAATACTCTTTTTACACTTTTACACTAAATTTCATCAAATTCCGACTCCTAAAACCCTGTGAAATAAACTAAGGCACACTAGCACCTCTTCCACTAGTCTCCGGACGTCATGGACGTTTCTCGACGCCTTAACTCTAAAACTTCCTACATAAATTATAAACATTATAATAGGTCTTATAAAAGTATTACCAACCTTGTACACTCATGTGAGGCTCTAGATTGGGTCTTGTACTTTCGGAGTGTTACATTAATAGTCATAGGTTGGTAGCCCTAGTGGACTCATCCTTGGAAGAAAAAGTATTATGACTTGGTAGGACTTAGTGATGGTACCTTCTCTAATACACCTAGGGAATGATTTACTCTATGAGAACAAAGGCAAAGCACCAAGTGGATATGCTTGTGGTAGTATCTCTACTTTATATGAGACTAGAGTACAAATAAGCCCTTGATATCACTTAACAATGTGTTAACCTGGGATGATTACTAGTTCTACCTTTGGCAAGTAGAACACCTTCCACGGTGTGGGGTCTTATGACACTGGATTTCATACCTAGCTTGTATGGTGTTTGTCGGTTAGTGCCTATTCTCATCATATGGGATGTGCATTCTACAATTAAAGAAATTCTACAATGTGTAGGTAGTGAATGGGATGCTATCTACACATGGAATGAGTAGGCTTTGAAGTTTCTAGGATGAATTCCTATGTCCTCCAAGACCATTATTTGAAGTCCCCTAATTGATTTTTTGCCTCTTAAATGGATAAAATGAATAATGTTAACTTTGTAAAAGAATGTCAAAAATGTAAGGTTCTTATCTAGGGTAGCTTTGAGGATCACTTAGGTGTGCTTGAAGAGTGTGTATGGGCGGTCTCTTCATGTCTTACTTAGGTGAGTCATAGAGTAATCTTATGTAGAGGGTCTAAAGTGATGAAAAGACTTACTTGTTGAATATGGAGTATGTCTTATATGTGATTGTTGACTTGCACTATATCTATTAAAATTTATGATGAACGTTTCCACCAAAATAACATGAAAGGATATCTTAAAGTAAATGTCCTTTTTTTCATGGTATTCTTGCAAGTTCACCATACATAATGCATTCAATGTACTAATTTCATGTTTCTGTATTTCTACAATACAAGTGGAGGTGGAAAGTGAGGAATCTTTTAGAAGTTGAAGCTTGGGAAGTAGCATTCTCTCAATATTGGTATGTCCTCATATGTTCGAGAACATGAATTATGTTTCAGTTTCTCATTCAATAATACGTATAGAATATGGTTTCTTTTAGAATTGATGTAAGGGTTGTGACCCTATAGTATTTTATGTGTCTAAGATGGCTAATGAAGAGACTTAGTTCTTTCTTATATTCTATAAAGATTTTCACTATTGTAGTGAATTATTTAGCACTACTTTTCATATATATGTGATGAGAGATGTCTAAGGGCTTGTATAAGACCTCCGAGAGGTCGAGTACGTCGTGTGACGACTTGGGAGTGCTCCCGAGTCGTTATAAACTTGGTATCAGAGTATAAAGTTATGAAGTAGTCTTTAGGATTCAAACTCTCATAAAGCCACGTCTAGTAGAGTCTTGTTCATTGTGTGAGTCGCGATACATCTATGAGCGAGAGGCAATAGAACGATAAAATTTCACTTCTTCATTACTCTTTTGTCGTGCCATAGAGTTGAGGTTATAAGTGTCTCTTTCTAATCTCTTCTATTATGTTTATAGGATATGAATATAAGAATGACGCCCGCAAGGAGAGTTGATGAGAAGTGGTGAATGCGGGAGTTCCTCCAAGAGCTGAACAAGTTCCCCAAGGTATTCAAGTTCCTCAAGTTGAAAAAGTCCCTGTTTATAATCAAGGGAATCAGGTTCCTCTGGTTCCCACGGACATGATTAATGAGGAGATTAGAGGAGCTCTCGTTTCCCTAGCCCGATCCATGACGGCCCAAGCAAATTGAGATGTAGGTCCTAGGATGAATTCTCTTGAGAGTACCATGACCTCTAGGTTGAGGGACTTTGTGAGGATAAATCCTCCTATGTTTCTTGGATCTAAGGTGGGAGAGAATCCCCAAGAGTTTCTAGATGGTGTTTATAAGGTGTTAAGTTCTATGGGTTAACTTCTACAGAGAACGGAAAGTTGCCTTATACCAATTGAGAGAGGTAGCTCAACTGTGGTACACATAATGGAAGGACAATAGACCGGTTGAATCGGGTCCTAAAGAATGGGAAGAGTTTAAGGAAGCCTTCTTAGGAAAGTACTTTACCAGAGAGAGAGAATTTAAGGTTGAGAAGTTTATAAACCTTAGGCTAGTTAACATGAGTGTGGAGGAGTATTTCCTTGAAATTTACCCTATTGTCTAAGTATTCTCCATCTTTGGTGTCTAACCCTAGAGATGAGATGAGTAGATTTGTGACCGGTGTTGCCGACTTTGTGAAGGAAGAGTGTCGTACGTCTATGCTCCTTAATGACATGAACCTATCTAGACTTATGGAGTATGCACAATTCATTTAATAATCCAAGATTAGTAGGATAACAAGAAATCTGAATAGGGGTAGATCCGAGGAGCAAAACAAACCTAGGTTTAAGAAGAGATCTGCAAACCAAGATATCTCTAATGCTTCTAATGTTAACCATGAGAGGGGTGGTGGTTCTCAAAATTTTAATCCTAGTTGCTCTACTTGTAGGAAGAAGCACTTTGGGAAGTGTCTAGCCGGTACGGGTGTTATGGTCGTCTAAAGAATGACCACAAGGTGAGAGATTGTCCTACCTTGGCGGCTAGAGGGAGAGAGGCCAAGCAATCTCCTTCTAGTGGGTTGGTTGTTGGTGAACCAAAGAGGAATCGCTTGTATTGCCTCCAAGCTAACAAGGAAGCAAATCCGGATGAAGGTACCGGTAAGTTATAGTTTTCCCCTTATGTGTTGTGATGGGTTTTTCCTAAGTAGAAGAGTATGGTGATTAGTTGGGTTGATGGATTTTGTCTCTTCTCTGGTATTATATTCAAGCTTAAGAATTAGAAATTTCTAGTAGCATGCACATAATTTGGGATTCTTTTGTGAAAAATGAGTTTCATTTTTCCCCTACTATGTTGGCATGTTTCCATGAGTTTATGTTTATATTGTAAAATGATCTTAAATGATGTTTTCTCTCATGTTAATGAGCATCTATTATGAATTCTAAATGTTGCATGACTGAATTTACAAGCATGCTTAACAGTGAATTTTTGAAGAATGTTGCATAATTGTGTTACATGAGAAATGGGCATAATGTGCTTAGAAATAATGTTATTAGCATGATTACATGTGGATAAGGAAGTTCCTCCTATGGGAAATGAGCAAAGGTAGAGTCCTACTTCATGATAAGTTGTGTATGTTATTCCTACTTTCTTGTTGTTTTTGAGTCTCTTATTATGTGGAGTTGATTTTTCTCCTAGCTATGTGTATTTTGTATGATGAGTTATGGTTATGAGCTACTACTCTTTATTCTTTACTCTTGAAATTGTTTAAAGTGTTTTAATGTCATTCGAGGATGAATATTTTCTAAGTAGGGGAGAATGTAACAACCCTAAAAATGAACTAGGTTAACGTAGATTCTATCATGTATGTTATGAGTTAATAAGGTGTTAATATTATTAATAATAGTATTAGAAGTTAGTTTTAAGAGTTTGGAAGTGAAACGTCAAAGGACGACCAAGACGATAGGAAAAAATGCTCTAGGTGAGCTAGTGTGCCCTTGTTTATTGTACATGTTTTAAGGTGTCGTTTGGAGTATAAAGTCAGTGGGGATGACCCTAACACCCATAGGGTCATGTTAAGGGTCAAAACATCTGGGCACGACTCCCCAAGGACCGACCAAAGGCTCCTTGAGAAGGACCAAAGTTGTGGCTAGAAGACTGCCAAAGCAGGTGTTTTCGGCAGTGCCTGCGCGTCAGGCAGCTGCCACTTAAAGGAAAAAATGTTTACCTCTGACGCGGGCTTGTCACGAACAATTCTGCCTCAAAAGTAATTCCAAAACCAAGATGTGTAAGTGTCCCCGCGACGCGCAACCATGTCCAAGATTAGGTCGCATCGTTTTTAAGTCAAATTAGACTTGGTTAAAAGGTCCAATTAGTGTAGGGGTATTTTGGAAACTATGGGGATTATTTAAAAATGGTTATTGAGTCACTTTAACCCCAATATTTACCTATCAAAACAAAACCCTCAATCCAAAACAAAAGCTCTACATTCTCTCTCTCCAAAACCTCCATTGATAAAGCTTTGAAGATCCAAGGAAGAAGATCAAATTCTCCAAGTTCTTCAACCCAATTTCGTGGACTCTCTGCCAGTAAGCTATGGTGATTTCATCCTTGATTCTTCTATCATTCAAGGAGCTTATTCCAAAAGGCATTTCAAAGATCTTCCAAAACCATAAAATCTTATTTTAAATTCTAAGCATGGGTTTTTGCATGAAAAGGTTTGAATTGATATTTTATAGATTGATCAATGTTGATTTAAGGTTTTAAGATCAAAAATTCCATGAACACATCAAGTCCTTGAATTCCTAATTTTGGCTCTAAAGTGGGTGAATTGATTATGGCTTAATTGTATTGGGCTATTGAATTATGTATTGATTATTGTAGAATTGTTCATAACTTGCCTTATAATGTTTATATCTATATTAAGTTTCGATGGATCGTTTATATGGATGAATTGTTGGCCTAGTCTTATGTATATTGCTATTATAAAGAACTCTTATTATATGAATTTGTTGGAGAGGTTAAGGAATGGTGATCATGGATATTAAAAGGTGGTGAGTGACCTAATTCCTTTGTTTAGCGTAGAATTGATATTGAATTGTTAATGATTCGTTTGGTCCACCTATGATGGCGGTGTTTAATTTTTATAATCGTTATGAACATGGCCTTGTCATAATTATTATGTGAATTATAGTATGATCATTATATGGTATATGTGAAGGTATAAAGTGAAGGTGCTCATGTAATGTCTATATGATCTTGTATGGGTGCTATAATGATATGATTGAATATGCTTCTTCTATAGTTGTTGATATATGATTATGAAGAACTAGGGAGAGCCTTTATAGAATGATGTTGTATCTTGTATTGGTAGACTAGTTGTTCCTACTTGGTACTTGTATTGCATTGAATGAGTATATGAATGAATGTCTAGGATTGGTAGTCCTAGAGTAGGTGCCCTTTCTTGAATGACTAAATGAGCTATTCTAGAGTATGTATTGAACCGGTAGACCTAAGTATAGTGCTTCTTCTTGATGAGTCTAGAACCCTAAGTGCATGTAAAACCTTGAATAAGAAAAGAAGGTTAAACATGTTAAACCTTAAATAAGGAAAAAAGGTAAAAAATGTGAAACCTTGAATATGAAAAGAAGGTTAATAAGAAGCCTTGAAGTGAAAGACCGTAATGGTGCTCTTCTTTAGTGGAATGATGGACTTAGGGATAGGTTGGATTGAACGGCATGAACCCATCTATAAGGAAGTCATAAGAGCTATCCTAATAGTCATTAGTTGGCAGCCCTAATGGACCCATACTTGGAAGAAAAAGTACTATGAATTGGTAGAACTTAGTGATACTACCTTCTCTAATACACCTAGGGAATGATATACTATATGAGAACAAAGACAAAGCACCGAGTGTATATTCTTGTGGTAGTAGCTCTACTATGGATTAGACTAGAGTACAAAGAAGCCCTGTATTCCTTAACCATGTGCCAACATGGGATGATTTCTAGTTCTAACTTTGGAAAGTAGAACATCTTCCATGGTGTGGGGTCTTATGATACTGGATTCCATACCTAGCTAGTATGATGTATGTCGGTTAATTCCTATTCTCACCATATGGAATGTGCATTCTAGAATTGGAGAAGTTCTACAAGGTGTAGGTAGTTGAATGGGACGCTATCTACACATGGCACGAGTAGGCTTTGAAGGTGCTAGGATGAGTCCCCTTGGTCTTCCAAGACCATTATATCAAGTCCCCTAATTTATTTGTTGTTTCTTAAATGGCTAAATTGAAAAATGTTGACTTAATTAAAGAATGTTAAAAATAAAAGTTTCTTATCTAGGGAAGCTTTGAGGATCACTTAGGTATGCTTGAAGAGGGTGTATGGGTGGTATCTTTATGTCTTACTTAGGTGAGTCTTAGAGTTATCTTAGGTACAGGTTCTAAAGTGATGAAAAGGCTTACTTGTTGAATATGGAGTAGGTCTTATATGTGATTGTTGACTTGAATTATATCTGTTAAACTCTTATGATGAACATTTCTATCAAAATAGCATGAAAGCATATCTTAAAGTAAATGTCCCTTTTTGCATGGTTTTCTTGCATGTTCACCATACATAGTGCATTTAATGTGCTAGTTCAATATGTTTCTCAATTTCAACAAGTGTAGGTGGAAAGTGAGGATTATTTTAGAAGTTAAAGCTTGGGAAATAGCATTCTTTCAAGATTTGTATGTCCTCATATGTTCGAGGACATGAACTATGTTTCATTTTCCTTTTCTATAAGATGTTGTAATCGACTATAATTAAATTTTTGAATTGATGTAAGGGTTGTGAACTGTGACCCTATGATATTTGTAACAACCCTCAAAATGAACTAGGTAAAAATATATCCTAACATGTGTGTCATGATATAATAAGGTGTAAAATTTGTGAATTATAGCATTAGAAGTCAGTTTAAAGAGTTTGGAAGTGAAAAGTCAAAGGACGACCAAGACGTCCGGTAAATAGGCTTGCATGTTTGCTATTGTGCCTTGCCATGTTTTACGTGCTATTTGGTATCCAAATTTATAAGAGAGGAACCTAACATATAAATAAACATATTAAGGTTCGAAACATCTGGGCATGACTCCCCAAGGACCACACCAAGGGTTCTTGATAAGGACCCAAACCTTGGCAAGAAAGTTGCCAAAACAGTCCATTCTATGCACCACCATCGACGCCCCGTAATCCAATGTACACCCCGTCATTTAGGGGAATTGATATAAACTTGGTTCTGGGATCTAAACCCCCAAATGTACAGTCTCTGAAAAAAAACCATGGACCAGAAGGACGGTCCTTTAGTTGGTCGACGCCTCGTGGGTTGCAATGTTGATTGACACCTGCAACGTTCTATAACACTTTGAAAATCCAAAATGTGTAGTAAATCCTAACATCGGTGTCATGAGGTCCAAGTACTGTTTTTAAGTCCATCTTAATGAATTTGGGTCATTTAGGAAGTTTAAGAACCAAAACTTCCAAGAACGTCCATGACGTCCGGGAGTTTGTTCAAAGAGATACTAGCGTGCCTTAGCCTATTTGACTAGCTTTTAGGAGTCAAAAATTTACAAAAAGTGGTGAAAGGGTAGCTAATATGTGTTTAAGTTGTTTCATGGTCGAAACGTACGGGTACGACTCCCTAAGGACCAACCAAGGGCCCTTGAGGAGGACCCCTGCAGTTTGAGACAACACTGCCTGGCAGTATGCATCGACGGGACAAGGGACGACCCGTTGTGGATCGACGGGGCGTCGATGCCACCGTCATCCCACACTTAGACAATTCTAGGAAGCCCCTCGCCTGAACAGTCTCTGAACTTACCTACGGAGTGTAGGACGGAGGGGAGGCCAACCCGTCGACTCATAGACGGCCCGTCGTTCGGGGTCTCATCTGTGAGGGTCGAGTTTCCTGCACAACTTAAGTTGGTTTCACTTAATTAGTTAGGGGTTTAGGTGATCTAATTAGGGGTTTAAGGGAGTATAATTAAGTTGATTAAGTTTCAATATAAATACCCCCCAACCCTCAATATTCTAACACAACTCACAAATAAACTCTCTTCCTTCTCTCTTCTTTCTCTCTCTACTTTAACTCACCATTGAAGACTAGCAAGGAAAGGGGTTTGAGGACTGGAAATGGAAAAATTCACCATCAATTCTTCATCAAACGTTAACGTATGGGATTTAATTCACCTTTGGGACTCTTTCCTCAAAGGGTTCCTTCAAAATGGATTGAAAAGTTGAGTTTTCATGTGGGTTTCATCCAATTACGAAATTGATGTTGTGAATTGGGTTGTTTAGGTTTTCTTTAGGATATCATTGATAGGTTAACATGTAATTGAACTTGATTATGATTAATTGTCATGGTTTGATTCAAATTGAAGAATATGATCTTTAACCCTTAACCCTAAGTTTGATCTTGATGTAAATTGGGTTGTGATTGATTCAATTGTCTTGCTTATGGGTTATATCACTATTAAATGATGTCGTTACAATAATCATTAAAAAAATTGGAGTGAATTGTAGTCTTTCATGCTAGTCTTGAGGATATGATCTAGGTTAAAGGTGACTTGACCTAGGCATCTTATTTTAAGTTGTGATCTAATATTGAATTGTGCTATTGTGTTTATCCTAGTCTTGTTATCATGTTGAATATTGAATTATGATGTTGAAAATCTAAATTGGATGGAATTGAGGGTTTATGGTAAGGCCTTGATGATGAACTATGAGGAAGACTTGGTAAGTCTTTGAATCTCTATCTTTACTTCCAATTGTGATTAATTGTGGTTAAGTCATGATGTTATATTGGAGTATGCCTTATATTAGGATGATAGGGTGGTACGATGTTAAATTGAAATGTCTTGACTATATTGTGAGGTTTATTAAGGTGTATGTGATATAAGGATGGTGATAACTATCAGTGTGCCTTGATATGCTATGAAATACTAATGTGTTAACCTCACTTATATGAATTGTGATGAAAGGACTATACTCATGCAATTCTTATTGAGCTATTGATGATGATGATTATACAAGGTTTAGACCCTATGACCTAAACTAAGTTATGATTGATAATAAAGGCTTAAATACATTTCAATAAAGGGACTTAGCTTAGCACCGAGTGAACTTGACAATGGGAGGTGATAACTTCCCAAAGAGGAAGATTTGCCCTATAGTTCTATATGAGATGTTGACTACCCAAAGAGGAATACTCATCCAATGTATTCCCATGAGAGGAGGCCCCAACTACCAGGTGGTATCAAGATGGAATATACTATCTCTTAGTTCTTGAACTATGTTTCCCTCATAGGAAGACTATCTAGTGGATCCACCTAGAAAGCTACGTTTATGTTTGGTTCTTCTTTGGCCGGTAGACAACCTTCCATCGGTGTAAGGTTTTATAACACCGGATTCCACACTTAGCTCTTGTGGTCTATGTCGGTCAAGGCAAGTGTTCCCTAAATTAAAATAAAGTAATGAAGTATAAACTAACTAAGGTGACTTGAGAGGTTTAACTTAGCCTAGGTAGGGGTATGGGACTCTACCTATGCCTTGCACTAGTTGACCTTGA
This sequence comes from Solanum pennellii, assembly GCF_001406875.1. Lineage (NCBI taxonomy): Eukaryota > Viridiplantae > Streptophyta > Magnoliopsida > Solanales > Solanaceae > Solanum > Solanum pennellii. Next base: position 22,608,393 of record NC_028639.1, read on the forward strand.
TGGAAGCTTTAGGAAGTTGATATTATGTATGCATATGATAATGATATATATGATGATAGTATGTTGATGCTACAATGTAAATGACTATATCTTATGATGATTATCCTCTTGATATATGTAGTTGGATTATATTGTTAAAGTTGGACATTGGTTATGTTTTCTTGTTAAGTCTACTTGGTTGAGCAAGGTTATGGGGCTTTGCTTGGTCATTGCACTTGTTGATTTGATGAGGATTCATGAGTAGTTGTCTTGCTTATTATGATATGATTAACTCTTATTCATACTTCTGATGTTATTCCTTGATGATAGGGTTGTAGTAAATTATGGGTTCAAGTATGTTGGGATACATATTACTTGTTTGAGTTAGTAAGCATGTTTGGTTGGTTAGTATGACTTGTTTGACTTTGCATAAGACTTTTAAAAGAGTAAAATGGCATGTTTTGACTAAATGTCACTTTTTAGCATGTTTTGCTATTATATGTGCATGTGGTCTCATACTTAGTACATGTGGAGTACTAACCCCATTTCTTCCCTTTTCTCAAACATTTTAGGTTTCGGTCGTTGAGGGCTCATTCGGGACGACTTGAAAAAGGCTTGGATATTCTCTATCATCCAAGTGGGTAGGTCCTCACTTTCCAAGGGCGATGCCCATATCTTGCCTATGAAGTTTCATTGTTATGAGTTTAAGACTCTTTAATGTTCATTCCATTTCCATTGTGTATGACCTGTATAAGCCTATATGTGGCTTCTTTACATTTGATGTAGGTTTGCCAATATTGTGATAATTGTTTAGATGGTATGAGATGAGACAATCTTTGAGACTATATTTCTATATTATATGTATGAATGTGCAATAAAAGTAGAAGGCTATGTAACCTTCCAATAAGAAGGGTCTATATATACTCGATACGACTATATTATGTGTATGTAGAGGTCTATGTAAACCTCAAAGTAGATGTAGTTAGAAGTCTTAAATTTTTTTGCATTTTCAACCTACGAATGTAATGACATGAGACTAAGGCGCTAGTCTTAGTCCTCAAAGAGGACGACGACGCCGGTTACGTCTAGGGGGTAAACCCAGATGTGACACTTTCAACAAATGTCTCGGCCATAGCAAGGGTGTTTTTGGAAATTCACCTAATGTACTAATTAAGTCATGGGCGGTTAGTAATTTAAGTTAATTTATAAGCCTAAAACCTAATTTAGAACTCACTTTCCAAATCAAAACCAAGATTAAAACTAAGTTCTCTTTAGACTCCATTGAAGCTTGAAGAAATGTTGAAGCTAGGATTAAAGTTCTTCATTGATTTCTCCACCAATTTTGTGGATATTTTTCAATAAAGGTATGGTTTTTCATCCTTGATTCTTCTTCAATTCAAGGATCCAATTCCAAAGGTTTTTCAAAAATTCTTCCAAAAACCATAAAGTTTTATTTTGAATTCAAAGCACGGGTTCTTGCATGAAAAGATTTAAATCAATGTTTTAAGAAGTAATTGATGTTAATTGAATGTTTTCAGATCAAAAACTCTATGAATTCATGTATCACATGAATTCCTATTTTTGGCCCTAAAATGGGTGAATTGATCATGGCTTAATCTTATTGAATTCATGTGTAGATTGTATGGGCTATTGAATTATGTATTGATTAGAATTGTTCATAGCTTACTTTATGATGTTGATATCTATATTGGGTATTTATGTATCATTGATATGGATGGATTGTTGGTTTAGTCGTATGTATATTGTTATGGATAATATCTCTATTATGTGAATTTGTATTGGAAAGGCTAAAGGATGATGATTATGGTTATGGGAACGTGGTGAGCTAACAGAATTCCTTCGTTTAGCATTGAATTGATATTGAATTGTTGTTGTTTGGTATGTTCCACTTATGGTGGCGGTGTTTACTTGATATAATCATTAAGAACATGGCCTTGTCGGTGTTATATTGTGAAATATGGTATGATCATGATAATGTATATGAAAAGGTATACAGTGAAGTTTTCATGTGATCTCTATATGATGTTGTATGAGTCTATAATGCTATGATTTGGTATGTTGCATCTCTAGTTGATGATATATGATGTGAAGAACTATGATGTGAAGGACTAGGGAGAGCCTATAGAGAATGATGTGGTATCTTGTGTGGTAGAATAGTTGTCCCTACTTGGTACTTGAATTGTTTTGAATGAATGAAAGAATGAAAGTCTAGTATCGGTAGACCTAAGTTGGTGCCCTTCATTGAATTATTAAATGAGGTATTCTAGAGCATGTATTGAACTAGTAGACCAAAGCGTGGTGCCCCTTCTTGATAAGTCTCGAACCCAAAGTGAATGTGAAACCTTGAACAATCAAAAGAAGGTTAATATAAGCTTTGAAGTGAAAGACTGTAACGGTGTCCTTCTTGAGTAAAATGATGGACTTAGAGGTAGGTTCGCTGGAACGGCATGAAACAATCTCTAAGGAAGTCATAACAGCTATTCTAATAGTCCTTGGTTGGCAGACCTAGTGGACCCATCCTTGGAAGAAAAAGGTATTATGAGTTGGTAGGGCATAGTGATGGTACATTCTCTAATACACCAAGTGAATGATCTACTCTATGAGAACAAAGGCAAAGCACATAGTTAATATGCTTGTGGTAGTGGCTCTACATTAGATGAGACTAGAATACAAAGAAGCCCTTGATACTCCTTAACCATGTGCCAACATGGGATGATTACTAGTTCTACATTTTTCAAGTGGAACACCTCCACGATATGGGGTCTTCTTTCACCGGATTCCATACCTAGATAGTGTGGTCTATGTCGTTAATGCATATTCTCATCATATAGAATGTGCATTGTAGTATTGGAGAAGTTCTACAATGTGTAGGTAGTGGAATACGACGCTATTTATACATGAAACGAGTAGGCTTTGAAGGTGCTAGGATGAGTTTCCTAGGTCCTCCAAGACCATTATATGAAGTCCTTCAATTGTTACTTGTCTCTTAAATGGCTTAATGAATAATGTTGACTTAAGTTAATGCATGTTGAATAGAAAGATTCTTATCTAGGGTAGCTTTGAGGATTGCTTAGGTAAGCTTAAAGAGGGTGTGTGGCGGTCTCTTCAAGTTTTACTTAGGTGAATCTTAGATTAACCTTAGGTAGGGAGTCTAAATGATGAAAAGGGAAAAATCTTACTTTGGGAAGTCTTGAGGATCACTTAGGTGCGTGTGAAGGGGTTGTATGGGCGGTTGCTTCATATTTTACTTAGGTTTGTCTTACGATGACCTTTGGTAAGAGGCCTATATGTTTATACGGTTTCTAAATGATGATAGTTTTATATTGAGAATTAATTGAATATATCTTATATGTGAAGATTTATTTGAAAATGGTTCATATACTTGTTTACTAGGTTTTTATCAAAAGAGCATGAAAATCATACTTTAAAGTAAATGTCCGTTTTTGCATGGTTTTTTACATGTTCACCATACTTAGTGCATTCAATGTGTTAATTCCATATGTTGTTCTATTTCTACAAGTGTAAGTGGCAAGTGTGGATTTTTTTAGAAGTTGAAGCTTGGGAATAGCATTCTCTCAAAATCAGTATGTCCTCATATGTTCGAGGACATGGCTATGTTTAGTTTCCTTTTTCAAAGACTTTTTAATAGACTATTAGTTCCTTTTAAAATATATTTAGGGGTTTTGACCCTATGATATTCTATGTCTAAGATTGCTATGACAAGACATAGTTCTTTCTTATATTTCTGTAAAAGAGTTTGACTATTGTGATGAAAAGTTTTAATTTCGCACTACTTTTCATATATAAGCGATGAATGATGTCTAAAGGCTTGTATAAGACCTCCGAGAGGTTGAGTACGCCGTGTGACAACTTGGGGGAGCTCCCGGGTCGTGATAATATTATATGTTCTTTCTTATATTCTATAAAGATTTTGACTATTGGTGTGAAAAATTTTAATTCCGCACTACTTTTCATATATATGCTATGAAAGATGTCTAAGGGCTTGTAAATAGACCTCCGATGTCACATCCCGAAACCACACCCTAGAAGTTAGGGGCAATCTTGGATTGCAACCGGCGTACTTGACCTCTCGGAGGTCTTGTAGAAGCCCTTACATATCATTCATCGCATATACATAATGAAAAGTAATGCGGAATTAAAACTTTTCACAAAATATATCATAGTCTTTAAAAATCTCTTTCATATAAAATCATAGGAAATACTAAGTCTCAACTCATAAAACTTAAGACAGGAGAATACTTTTGGGACACTGCCCATATACAATACTAATATAAAAATACTTAGTCTATTATAATACTTCAAAATTAACATAAAAGACATATATGCCCTCGAGTCAAATAAAGACATACTTCGACTTCTCTTGAACGATGCTACGGTCCAAGTCTTCACTTCCCAAATGCTCCTGACCTACCAACAACTATAGAGACAGATAAAAGCATGGAGTTAGTACAACCACATGTACTAATTATGGCATAATGCATGAAAATCATGAAAACGGACATTTAGTAGAAATATGCATCTTTTCATTTAAAAATCATATTATAATCATAAGAACAACATTTAACAACTTAGAAACACATAAGATGACATTTAAACGAAATATCATAATTTTAGTGTCACTTTACAGTGAACCCATTTCACTGTACAGTGAAGTTCTTCACTGTTATAGTGAAGTGCTTCCTTTTCCATTTTAACACCTCTTAGCATGTAGTCTCCTCACTAAAATCTATCCTAAGACCCACTTAAGCAACACAAAGAGAGACTGCTCATACAACCTCTCTAATCATACCTAAATGATACTCAAGACTACTTATGATGAGTCGCATACACACTTCAAGACATCAAACATATCAACATATTTATAATATGACATTTCCTCATAAAAGGCTATCAAAAGACTTACTTAACTAGATCAAGAAGATAACGGCCATGATTGACCTCTTCAAGACTACCTAAATAATCCTTAAGGCTTCCTAAGTTTGGATCATGTCCACATAATCAACATCTTCCCTAACTAGAGTCATTCTTAAGACTCATCTAGGTAAGATACGAAGTGACAATTCCTATGCCCCCTTCACACCTTAACTAGACAACCCTTAACTACTCTAGATAAGTACTTATTCAATTAACATAAGTAATTAGTTCATTAGTTCATTTGAGACTCTTACATCACATAAAGGACATTCAAGTAATGGTCTTGGACAAGACCTAGGAACTCCCAATAACACCTTCAAAGCCTATTGTGCAATATCTAGATAGCGTCCCATACCACCACCTAACTTCATAGAACTTCTTAAATGCTAATAGGTATTCCATATTATGAGAATAGGCAATAACCGACATAGACCATGATATCTAGACATGGAATCTGAAGTTCTATCTCCGATGAGGTTGTTCAACTTGCCAATGGTAGAACTTTGACACATCCCATGTAGGCACATGGTTAAGGAATATGAAGGGCAGGCTTGTATTCTAGTCTCATTCTTTGACTAAAACTACTTCCCTTACCATACTCACTCGGTGATATCCTTCTTGCTCATAGAGTATTTCACACTTAAGGTTCACATAAAAGGGTTCCACCATATCAAGTTCATAACTCAATCACATTCACCCTACCAAAGAGGTCTTCTAGGGTTACCTTACAATGGCGACAAGAAGCTCATGATGACTTTTCTAACGATTAATATGATGTCGTTCCAAACAATTAACTTTAAGTCAATCATTTCATTACTTGTAAGGATACCATTACGGCTTATGACTTCAACATTCATAACCTTACCACTAGGTTCAAAGTTTCACATAAAAGACCCTCTTAACTTCATTTAAGGTCACATGTCATTCATACATTCAATACTAAGAGACTTTAGCATACTAATTCAAGATATCACATATTCACATTCATACATACATCAAGCAAGAGACACAAGTCAACCAAGACAAGACACCACATACTTCACTTTAACTTACAATACATGCCATTCTAGAAACACATAGACATAACCATATCATCTTCAAGTCATCCTATACACTATCATACCATCATCAATGTGACCAAAATAGACTCATATAGTCAATTAGGAATAACCAAGTATAAACCCTAAGACTATACACACAAGGTCAAAGTCATAGTCTAACATGATCACTTAAAATGACATGAATAGAAGAACACATATATGACTTCACATTTAGATAGATATTGTCATACTTCACATAATCAACTACACAAATAGCCACATTACTTCAAGTATTTTGCCAACAAGGCCATGATCATCATATTACTTAAAATAACGCCGACAAGGCCACATCAATTGCAAGTAAAGCACATAACACTGCCACCATAAGTGGACCATACAAATCACAACATAATTGAAGTCTAATTAATATCAAAATAAAGGAAATAGGGCAGCTTACCACCACATCATCCTCAACAACTCAATCCAATGCTAAATCATTCAATTCAATACCATAAAACCCTTACTAATGGTCATGAATAATAATTCAATATAGAAACTATGGAAATCAGTGAAACTAGGTTAAATAAATATAAATTAATCAATCTAATAAAACCTAGATATCAATTTAACACAATTCTTACATCATTAGATAACCCATAGGAATCTACATTAGAATTCATAAACATTAAGTCAATATCAAGTAATCCATAACTTAGTCAAAAACTAGGGTTCATCAAATTCATGGATTCATAGGTAATTTATGTTAAAATCATCAATAAAATAATATTTTAATCCATAATAAACATTTAAAAACAATTACTGCAAGAATCCATGGTAGAATCATGAAATTTGGACAATTCAACTTCAAAATTTTAGAAAATTTCTTGCGAGTTGGGCTCCTTGATGAAGAGAGTTTAAAGGATCAAAATTCATACCTATATGATGATTTCTTCACTTTGATGAAGAATCTCCACTCAATTCAAAAATCCAAGCTCTTCCTTGACTTTGGACTTCCATGGAGTATTAAGGAATTTGTAAGGGATTTTGGGATTTTGATTTGGAAGAATGAAATCTTCTAAGTGTTAAACACTTATATACACATTTAAAATACCCAAAAGACCCTTAAGGAACCTCCAGACCTCTTATTTGTAAGTGTCACGACCCAAAACCGGGGCCGCGACTGGCACCCACAATTTCCCTCCTATGTGAGCGAACCAACTAATCTAACCCTTATCATTTTAACATATATCAACAGAAAATAATGCGGAAGACTTAAACTCATTAAATAAAACAAATCAACATCTATTAATTCCCCAAAATCTGGAAGTCATCATCACAAGAACATCTATCTCAAATT
>NC_028639.1:22629315-22665530 GCF_001406875.1 Solanum pennellii
ATATTAACCCTCTAACTTTATAATTAAGGAAAGAATAGTCCAAAACTTCCCTTAAAACGTGTAAAGAAATCCGATTCTGCCTGGGATTTGCGCAACCTGTGACGGCCCGTCATGCCTGCGACGGTCCGTCACGCAGGTCGTCGCAACCTCCTAAAATCCAAGTGGACTGTGACGGCCCGTCACACCTGTGACGGTCCGTCCTGCACCTCCGTCCTGACGGTCAGAGACTCGTTTCCCGTACCAATTTCTCAAGAGTTGAAGTGTTTTGCAACGGGGGCTTACGACGGCTCGTCGTGGATGTGACGGCACGTCCTGCAGGTCCGTCACCGATTACAGAGAGTCGATTTTCAGTACCCAATTTCAGAATTCTAAGTATGCTGAAACGAGACATCTGTGACGGGCCGTCGTGCCTATGACGGTCCGTCGTGATGTCCGTAATCTTAGCCAGTTTTCCAGAAATAAAATCTGCTGCTCAAAACGACTAAACAGGTCGTTACAGTAAGTGGGGTGAGATTACACTTTCACCCCACACTTAACAGTGGCCTGCGCAGGAACACAGACTCTCCAACGGTTGGCAGTTGACGGACCGTTTGTCCACAAACAGACTATCATGTCCTTCCGTTGGTTGGATAAGAGACTCAACAAAGGTCTCCTCTCTCCCAATACCAAGTCCCAATCGACGAGACCCTACCGACGGGGCGTCGATTGACCCAGTGGGCGTCGACTGCCTCCATGGTTTGGGCTGTCTTGGGCAGCCTTGGCACTATTTTGGGTCATTCCTCAAGGACCCTTGGATGGTCCTTGAGGATGTTTTCTCGGACGTTTCCAACCAAAACATCATTTTATATGAGCTTAGTACCTCTCACATGAATTTAATCCAAAGTGAACACGTAAAACTCGACGAAACATGCCTAGACACACAAGGTCGATTCAAGGCACCTCTTTCGAACGTCATGGATGTTCTTGGACGTTTGACCTCCAAACTACACGAAACTTGACACACTGCCTATATACATCATAATAACTCATTTCAGGACCTTATAACCTCATGAATAACACATAAGCACATATAACTACATATGAGGCACATAGGTGACTTAGTCGTCGAACATCCTAGTCGTCCCTTGACGTTTGACTTCCAATGCACCTAAGATCTTAGACACTGCCTCAATACCATATATTAGACCTATTTAGGACCTTATACCACCAAGACCAACATTTTAGGCTCTAGTTCACCTAAGTCAATTGCGGGGTCTTACATCCGAGAGGTCGAGTACGCCGTGTGACGACTTGGGGGTGCTCCTGGTCATTAAAAAACGTAATAAAAATAGTCATGTCACTAGTCCTCTAATAATAAGGATTCACCACTGATGTTGCTGAACTGAAGATCAGGAACCGATCTATGCGTGATCTGTGTTGAGGACCTGAACCTACATTACAAGAAGATGTAGCGTAGAGTATGCATCAATATTTGAAAGGTACTGAGCATGAGGGAAGAGTAAAGGTGAAATAACATATAACTGAATAAATCAATAACATAATTTGAACATGATAAGGATACTGAAATACTGAACATAAGTAAACTAAATGCAACGACCAATCTATAATATGTTGAGACTGAAAATAGAACACTTGGTTAATGCAATAGAATCTGACTGAATTATGGGAGTACTATTAACTAATATAAAACCACATGAGCTAAATGTGGAGTCCGATGTATACGCCCCATCGAGAGAACCCAATACACCTGGCCGAAGTTGTAGATACATGCTAGCGTGATCACTTAAATGATGCCCACATAAGGGACTTACAACTTACGTGGCTCATAGTTTTGGACTATATTGGTGACTAACCTTAGTCCAACTCGATATAATGCTTCTCCCAATAGATTAAATTATTAACACATTAATACTAAATTTCTGTAATATGCTGGATAGCTCAAAACCGATATGGAAACTAAGAATAGAACATTATTATGATAATAATGACACATTCTAAAACTGAGGCATGTCTGTCTGAAATAACTAAAATATTTGGCCTAGCATGTGTAATTCAAGAACTAAAAAATTACATATATAAGGATCTGAAATTCATGCAAGAAAACAAGTTATAACATTATAATCTAATTTTGAACATTTAAATAACTACTTCATGATAATCTAATGAAGTTTTAGAAACCCTAGGTCTAGCTAATAGTAGCAAATCAATAATTTGACTTAATTCTTGGGACCTAATGGGTGAAAGAAACCCACTAGTGCAATGTAACATACCTGGTGACAAATTTCATAGAGAAATCTTTCATTTCTGGGGTTGGAACTGTAAGAATCTTATTGTGTTCTTGAATAGGATACTTGACTTCTTTTTTCCTCTCTAGCTCTAATTTCTCTAATTTTTTACTAATGATTTGACGTAGGTAAGTTCCAGTTCTATTTCTAGGCTTAACCTCATAATGTAGGGGTCAAATGACAAAGTTTAGGGGTCCAGCAAAATAGGAAAAGACCAAAAGACCACTGACTTGACTGCTTCCGAAGCCACCAACGGACGAGATCGACAGACCAAGGACTGACTCACAGTTCGTGCGGTTCAACCATCGTTTGCGACTAAAGCTGGGATTTTGAGGCATCGATCCACGAATACGGACCACGGTCCGTGATCTGATCAACGGACCATAGGTCCGACCGTGGGTCAACACTTAGCCAAAATTTTAGGTTGAGTTTTGGGTGAAGTTGTTGACACTAACCATGGACCTGCAGGATGGATAGTGGGTCCTCCTACGGTCCATGGATGGTGTCCGTCAGTTCCACCTGCAACACCAGAAATATGTAATCTGGTCTATTTTCGGATACTTTGTGTTACATCTAACAACTTTTAGTAAGTTGAGTAGCGCACTTTTGACACTGCAATACTTGGTTCCTATAAAATAGTGACAAAGTGAGGAATTTAATTAAGAGCGTATGAAATTTAATGACAAGGTAATTTAATTTCAATTTCAAGAATTTTACTAAGAGTATTTCCATAGTCCATCGAAAACAACAGTTTTACCCCCACAAAGGTAGTAATAAGATCTGCATATATCTCATCCTCTTATGGTTGAAGATATGAAACTCATGAAAAAATTAATACTACATGTATGTTTTTTACTTACTCATAAAGACATGATCTATAAATTACACATAACAGAAAACCCAAAAAGTTAGCTTGTTAGAGGAGTCCAAAGATTGCTAAATTTTGTGGATTACAATCATGTTATATACTATACCTCCACTCCAAAACTTCTTCATTTTTCTCACCATTAGCACTCCAAAACATCAACTCAAATTCACCAGCACTATATTTGTCTTTACAATACTTAACGTCTCTTTAGCTGGCAATCCAAAGAACTTGTGTGTTGCATCTTTCAAATCTTCAGAAACTTCAATTAGGATCCCATAATTGATGATTTCGAAGAAACCCTACTTGTTTGCTGCTTCTTGGATTGATTTTCACATTTAGATCCTTGAAATTTGATAAATCAATTATTGGGATTGATTCTTGATTGTCATTTGGAATTTGTCTAGTATGTGCTTTTTTGATTTAATACATTGATTTGGAATAGTTTCAAGGCTTCTGTCTATTAGGACTTCTACTCCATTTGCTTTCTTGATTACGTAATCAAGTATGTCATTATTTGGTCCAAATTTTGATGAAGTCATTTGTGTGTTAAATCTTGACTAGTGTGTACTAATGGAACAAGGAAAGTTGTGGGTTTTTTAATGGTGGGTTTGAGAGGGGTGTGTGATGGAAGGGAGCGGAGAAGGGGGTTTTCTATGAAATGATGGAAGAAGGAGATTTTGGGTTTTTATGGTGGGGTTTAGGAGGAGGGTTATTAGGGTTTTGCTCTGATTTTCTTACATAATTTTAAGTTTGTTTTTCTATTGAAGAAAGGTTAAAGTATTACCCTAAATGCTTGTACTCTATATTATCCATACAAAATTATCATTAAAAATAGTACTGCTATAATTTAATACATTATTTTTTTACTTTTAATATAATAATTTTATTGTTATATATTATTATAACAATTGAGAATATTTGATGGGGAGGACATATATCAAATGTGTATTATATTTTTTAGTACAGAGGGAAAAGCATTAAAAAGTCATAAAAGTAATACTACTTAAATCTAATAGAAGAAAAAAATTCCATAAGATTGAGTTCATTTTTCTGTAAATTACTAAATCTTCACCATATTTGTGTTGTTTGTTTGGCAGAAAATAGACACATTAATTTACTTTTCTCCAAATGTATTAGATAGTGTCAAATGTAAATTACTAAATTTCAACTATGTCACATGCTCAAAATTCAAGAATGAGAAATTATACACTTATTTATACTAGTTGAAACGTCAGAAACTACATTCTACATCAACACAGTTTTTGAATGACTTGAGCTAGTAAACAAATGGCGAAATGATCAGGACAAACTTGGATGGATTTGACGAATCATATTTCATGAATAAATTTTTGTTGGAAGGATGAATGTTTTTTAGAGTTTGTGTAGTATTTGATAATCAAAACTCTATATTTGATGTCAATTTTGGCCATTGAAAGACTAGCTATAACAAACTTTGATGATTGGGGGTTTTGTTACCTATATCTGATATCAGTCTTAGGAGTGAAAGTAAATTCATTCTGAACTTAAAATATATTGTTAATGATGGAGATATTTACTACCGGTCACGATCTTAGAATATGATAAACGTCATTTAATTAAGCATTTTTCCCTTATTTTTTGTATTCAGTATCCTATTTAAAACTAAATGCCAATATATTTCTAAACTTGAGATCTTTAATTAATGGTGGAGATAATTTCTAACCACCGTGAGTATATGTTTTTTCTTATTCTATATTCGGTATATTTAAACAAAGCCCATTTTTCAAATTATAGAGTTCAAGTTTAAAATCATCACACTGTTACACACCAACGATTAGAAGAATAAACTTACAATATCACAACGAAAAAAATATGGAGTGAAGTTACTATAAACAAAAAGTAGGATAAAGTGTGAAATAAGAATATTAATTTATTAGAACAAAACAAGCTAACGACACAATCATACCAACTCACATGTAACTAAAGAGATACTTTTTGTCGTTACATGATAAAAAATTTGAAAATATAATAAGTTTCACATAACAAGAAATTTTTAAATCAAAATATTAACTTTTAGCAAAATATAGTGATGCTTTACGAGAAGGGCTCTTACGGTAGAAATAATCTCAATAATAAGAATGCAAAACATGTTTGTACATTGGTTTTTCTCTATCTTTCAGCATTTGTGGAAATGGACCAATAACACTATCAAGGCTAGCATTCATAAATAACAGTATGGATACTCGAGTCGTGCTCGAATCAAATGTTATGCAATGCTCGATACTCTTATATCAGTTATTGCTCATGATCTATGATCTTAAGCATATTTTATATGCCTAAGTAGTCAATAATTGCCCATGTTTTAGTGTTATTAAAAGACGATCTTTAGTTATTATCTTGATTTTGTGGTTAATTGTGTTGATAAAGCACTTACACACATTTATTAGTAATTTCAAGAACTCTCAAACAAATTAAAGCTGGACCAAAGAAAATAAAAGTAAACGAGAAGGATGTGGAGAAAATGACTAAGTGTAGAAGCACCTAGGCGAGGCGCACTGGCAGGCGCGCCGCGCAGTGTCTGTCGCTCAGAGTCTGCTTTGGGCCGCGATTGAGGAGCACCGCAACAGGATTTGGGAATTCCAATATGCTGCTAGACGTGGTGGAGGTGTGCCGCCCCAAGCGAATTCCGACTTTTTCAAGTTTTAACTAGAATAACCCTAGGGATCTGAATAATCCGGAATATGTTGATGACCAAAGAATATTGTCACGACCAGGGAGCACCCCCTAGACATAACCGGCATCGTCGTCCTATGAGAGGACTAAGACTAGCCTCTTAGCATTCGTCATTACATTTCATAGGTTAAAAAGTGCGGAAAATTAAAAAATTTCATATATATATCTATATAGTGAGGTTCACATAGACCTCTTGCATACTACATGTGGAGTTTACTTACAATCCTCGCATATGAAGCTTACATAGGCTTCTCATTTAGATAACGTAAGATACATAGGAATTAGTCTAATACTTTGGCTCATATTGAACCATCTAAAGTTAGTACAAATATTGGACATAGCCAATACAAAGTCAATATGCCATTATAGGCTTACATCAATATTCAAATGATAAAGGAATGAACAAAGTCTTTATGATCATACAACTTCAAAGCTAGAGCATAGATAAGGTAACATCCTCGAACATGAGGACCTACCAATACTTCAAGAAAAGAGTCCAAGTCATCTTCAATTGACCACCTAGGAACTCAATGGACGGAACCTACACATTTGTAGAAACATAGAGATATGGGTTAGTACACCACTTGTACTAAGTATGGAAACATATGCACATAAAACAATGAAATCACGCTTAAAGGGACATTTCTTCAAAACCATGCTAATTTACTTTGAAAAGCCATTATACACAATCAAGAACACACATGAGCCAATGAACACATATTCATCAAGACAAGACCATATACAATACAAGACCAACATCATCAAGTAAAGTCAAGTCAACATATATAGTAGCATATTAGAGCAACCAAAACAACTCCGACATAATGTTATACAACAACAAAGCATGCATATAGTTCATAACATTACAACATATGCAAGACCAATACTCATAATACGTTACCAAGCTTACAAGTGCAATAATCAAGTAGATCTCATAACCCTACACAACCAAGTAAACCCAACAAAGGATCACAAGCAATGTCTAACTTCATATAACATGGCATCATAAGTAGTCATAATCATATTTAGCAATATAGATCAATAACTATTCATATGTGAGCTTAACATCATATAGGTCATCCACATGTAAAGTCAACAATTGCATATCATTAGAGTCATAAAAACATAAGAACATCCTCCTAAGATTTCCCCTTAAGGCCAAACTAGTGCAATGCATAGGTAGAATCACATACCCCTACCTATACTAAGAAGAACCCCTTAGTCATCCGAGTTAGAGTTTACATTAACACTTTAATTTTACTTTCGGGAACAATTTCCTTAACCAACATAGACCACATGTTCTAAATATGGAATCCGATGTCATGAAACCCTAAACCGAAAGAAGGTGGTCTACTTGCCAAGGTAGAACCAAAACATTATCATAACATTCTAGGTGGATGCACTAGCTAGTCTTCCTATGGGGGCAACATAGTTCAAGAACTAGGAGACATACTTAAGACCCTCTTTATGCACAATTGCATTGTAATTTCTATCTCACGAGAATTATTGTGAACCTACCTTCCCACATTGGGAAGGGACACCTCTCATAACTAGTTCACTCGGTGTTAAGCTAAAGTCCCTTTTTGAAGTGTCTTTAAGCCTTTATTCATCATCATAGCTTAGTATAGGTCATAGGAGACTAACCCCTTGTATATCATAATCATTAGCTCATTTAGAATTGCATGAGAACTTCCTTTCAATACAATTCTCATATATGATATTAACACATTATCATCATCATGTCATGTAAGGCACATAAGTGATCCACAATCAACATTATCTCATCATACCTTAATCAAAATATCACAATCCATATAATCAAGACATTTCAATTACATTCATCATATCATCACCTATCTAATAAAATCACAATTAATACTTCAATTAAACATCATAATCAAGTACAAGCCATCACAATTGAAGTAAGGATACAAGATCATAAGTCTTACCAATTTACTTTCACACGCCTTTATTACATGGTCTTATCATTAACCAACCATATTCATCCATTAATAGACTTATTATCATCATATAATAGTAATTAACACAATAACTAAGTCAATTGCAATATCACTATTCAATTCAACATCAATTCATAACCTAGGGTTAGGGAAATAGGGTCAATTCATGATCTTTTCTATAGAACTAGGTCTAACATGAAGAACTACCCTAATTCACCAATAATAAATCATATATATCAATAACAATCAAAATAACCAAAGAACAATACAGTTTGAAAGATTAATTTCAGATTAAGAATGAAACACATGTTTTCTCAACTTTTGGAAATCAAATTTTGAAGAAGCCTTCGGGGAAAGAAGTCCCAAAAGGTGAAGAGTTTCCATACCTTAGCTATTAATGAATATAGATGGAGAGAAAGTTGAATCTTGGAGCCCATGTGACCTTGCATTGATCTTTAATGGAGTCTTGGGGAATAGAGAGAGAAAGTAGAGAGAACGAAGAGGATTATGAATTTGGGAATTAAAATGGGTTAGGTTAGTTTAATGAGTGTTAGATCTTCATATAGTCCCTTAAATAACTTAATTAGACACCCTATAACCATTAATTAACGAACTAACCAACTAATTAATTAAAAGAATCAACTTAAAATGCAACAGTGAAAACCAGACCTGACCTACGAGACCCCGACATACGGTCCGTGGGTCAGTCTACGCCCCCATACTGCACGTCCATCATTAAGTTCAAAGACTTGATTTTTGGGAAATTTTGAGAATTAACTAAGGCATTATCTATGGATCCATCGACAACTCGTAAATTGGTGTCATAGGTAGCCACTGTCATTTGATAGTTTTTTGTTATTTTGGAAGGGTCCTCCTCAAGGACCCTTAGGGTGGTCCTTGGGGAGTCGTTTCCAGACGTTTCGATCCTAAACACCTTATAATACATATATAGAACCTTTTTACCAAATTTCACTTATTTTTGACTCTGAAAACCCCATGAAACATGCCAAGGCATACTAACCTCTATTTCAAAATTCACTGGACATCATGGACGTTCCTTGACGTTTTGACTCTGAAACTTCCTAAATGATTCATTAACATTATTATTATAGGTTGTAAAATAGTGTTCTAATTCTTTGTTCAACACATGAGGCTCTAGATGAGGTCTTAGACCTCTAGAGTATTACAAATACCCCCTCATGTCCCTATCATTCCAACACGACTAGTGCGAGATGTGGCAGTCCCTTTCACCACTAATTTGGAATCGAGTATTAGGAATCTCCACCGATGGAAGGTTCGAATTAAAGTAGAATATGGTTCAAATTCTCCATTATAATGGGCAATTCACAGATCTCCCCCATGAATATCCTCAACTCCATATTAAGAATTTCATAGACATCATTCATACTTACATCCCACTTAGAGTCTCACCGGACTATGTTAGACTAACATTGTTTCCATACTCGTTGCTAGGAGCTACAAGGAGATTATTAGACTTTGAACCACCAAAATCCATTACTACTTGTTATGGTCTCACAAAGAAGTTCTTAAGTCGTTTCTACCCATCAAAAAAATCACCAAGTTGAGAGGTGAAATAACAAACTTTGCTCAAAAGCACGGGGAATATATGTACCAGTGTGGGCACGATTCAAACAAATGTTAATTGCTTTCCCATACCAAATACAAACTAATGAGGTATTAGATCACGCTTTCTTTGAGGGTTTGGAATAAAATGCTCATATTCTTCTTAATAGTGCAGCAGGTGGACAAGCCCTATCCATAACAAGTGAAGAATTCTTCAGTTTACTTGATAAGACATTTCTCAAACCACAACCCAAAAGGCTGCAGGGATTTTAGATGTGGACCAAAGTTACTGCTTCAAATGCCAAGATTGATGCAATGCAGCATAGCATGACCGTACAATTTAAGCAGTTGGCTCTAAATCAAGCATCGCTAGATGTGGTGCAACAAGCAACAAATTGGTATAGGGTATGTGGTAGTGGAACCCATGACACTAAACAATATGAGGCAAACCTAGACTCTGTTAATTATGTGGGTAATGTGCAAAAGGGACAATGCCAATAAAATTATGGAAACAGTTACAACCCTAGTTGTAGAAACCAACCTAACTTTTATTGGGATGGGAACCGAAACCAAAATCAAGTACAAGGTGCAAATCAATACCGTACCCAAGGGGTCGGGCAACCATACCAAAATCCCAACCAAAGTGTATCCAAAGGTGGGATGACCAATGAAGAGCTATTCCAAAACCTTATGTTTGAAATGGGGACCAAATTAAATGCTAGAATAATGAGAACATCAGGAACATCCACATGTCCCAATTCAGTTTAGAGAAACAAGTTGCGCAAGTGGCTAATTCTTTGAACTTACGTCCCCAAGGTGGGTTGTCTAATGATACTGAGCCTAACCCAAAGCAATTGCAGTGGTAAGCACTACAAGAGGTAGTAGAAAATCAAAATGTTGAGGTACCCACACCTTAAAAGAAGTTACCGCCTCCGTTTCCACAAATTCTAAAGAATCAGAATGAAGATGAATGATTTGGTAAGTTTCTCTCCCTTCTTAAATAGGTTCACTTTAACCTACCTTTGGTTGACATTTTGCAAGGTATACTGGAGTATGCTAAATACGTGAAAACCATTGTAACGAGCAACAAGAGGCTCACAGAGTACGAAATTGTAGCACTTACTGAGGAGTGCAGCTCAAGGATCCAACAAGACTGCACAAAATGTTAAAGGATCCGGGTAGTTTCATTTTGCAAATTACTACTGGGCAAAGTGTTCATGACCAGGGGTTATGTGATTTAGGGGAAAGTATAAATCTAATGCCCTTATCTTTATATCAAAAGCTTGGGTTGGGTAGTCCGAAAAGGACCACTGTTATTCTCCAACTCGTGGATAAATCCATTGCTAGGCCGGAAGGGTGGTAGAAGATGTGTTAGTGCAAGTAGGTTCGTTAATTTTTCCCGTAGATTTTGTGGTTCTAGAATCTGAACCTGATTCTCAAGTCCCATTCATCTTGGGACAGCCTTTCGTGGCCACGGGTAGGGTATTAATTGATGTAGCAGCTGGATAACTAACTATGATAGCACATGATAAGGTAGAAGTGTTCGATGTATACCGCGCGTTAAAATTTCCTTCTGTTTATGAAGAGTTGTCTGCTATTATGGGTTGATATCATGGTAGAATCACACTTGCTTGTTCCTGAATATCTGTTAGATAAAGTGTTACGGGGTC
Source organism: Solanum pennellii (assembly GCF_001406875.1). Classification (NCBI taxonomy): domain Eukaryota; kingdom Viridiplantae; phylum Streptophyta; class Magnoliopsida; order Solanales; family Solanaceae; genus Solanum; species Solanum pennellii. The sequence continues at coordinate 22,640,396 of NC_028639.1, forward strand.
ATGAGTTAGAGGGAGATATTGAAGCTCAATAGATGGAGTCATGTTTAAATCTAGCTTTAGTAGACACTCGTAAGACTCAAATAGAGTCATTATCTCACAAGTTGGTACCTCCACCAAAACCATCAATACTACAAGCCCCCAAGTTGGAACTAAAGACTCTACCGGGTGACTAAGGTATGTGTATTTGAGGATGCATTGAGGATATTAAAGCGAAGAAATAAAGCAATTGGGTGGTAGATGGACGAAATTCATGGAATTAGTCCAGCATTGTGTATGCACAGAATTTACATGAAAGAAGACCACAAACCTAAAGCACAACATCAACACCATCTAAACCCTGTGATGACATAAGTGGTAAGGAAGGAGGTTATAAAGTGGTTGGATGCTGGAATTATATACCCAATCTCTGATAGGGTGGGTGAGTCCTGTACAATGTGTTCCCAAAAGAGAGGTATATTTGTGGTAAGTAATGAAAAGATTGAACTGATCCCTACTCGAACAGTGACTGGGTTGCGTATTTATATGGATTACCAGAAATTGAATGATGCTACCCGAAAAGATCACTACCATGTTCCATCCATTGATCAGATGCTTGACCGACTAGCAGGGCAGGATTACTATTACTTCTTATATGGGTATTCAGGGTAAAACCAGATCCTGATGGCACCGGAGGACCAAGAAAAAACCACATTCACTTGTCCTTATAGAACATATGCTTTCAAATGTATGTCCTTCGGGTTTTGCAATGCCCGGTGACTTTTCAAAGGTGTATGATGGCCATTTTTTATGACATGGTAGAAGATTTTGTGGAGGTATTCATGGATGACTTTTCAGTCTTTGGGAAGTCCTTTGAGGTATGTCTCTGAAATCTTGACAATGTACTTGCTATGAGAAGTGTCATTTTCTGGTTAGAGAGGGGATAGTATTAGGACACAAGGTGTCTAAATATGGTTTGGAAGTGGATAAGTCCAAAGTAGAAGTCATTGAGAAATTGTCCCTCCTATGTCTGTAAAAGGGGTGCATAGTTTTCTTGGCCATGCAGGTTTTTAGCGGCGATTCATCAAGGATTTTTCCATGATTGCACGACCCACGTTCAGTTTTTTGGAGAAGAGGTGAAGTTTGAGTTTGATGCATTGTGTTTGAGAGCTTTTGAGTTGTTGAAACACAGCTTAAATGAGGCTCCTATTCTAATTGCGCCGGATTGGGAGGTACCATTTGAACTCATGTGCGATGCTAGTGATGTAGAAGTGGGTGCATTGCTGGGACAAAGAAAGAATAGAGTGTTCCACTCTATTAGTTATACTAGCAAGACCCTTGACTCCACACAAGCAAACTATACAGTGACTAAGAAGGACATGCTAGCTCTAGTGTTCGCCTTCGACAAGTTTAGATCGTATTTGGTAGGCACCAAAGTAATTATTCACTAACCATGCATCTATTGGGTATCGATTCAATAAGAAGGATGTTAACCCAAGGTTGATTCGTTGGATGTTACTTCTCCAAGAATTTGACCTTGAGATCAAAGATAAAAAAAAAGGTACAAAAAATTAGATAGTTGACCACTTATCTAGGTTGGAGGACTTCTCACATGTAAATGAGGGTGAGCAAATCCTGGAAGAGTTTCCAGATAAGCAATTGATGGATCTGGATATCTCTCTAGTGTCATGGTATGCGGACATTGTGAACTTAATAGCGAGTGGAGATTTTCCACCGGGTGCAACCACCCAACAAAAGAAAAAAAGCTAAATCATGATGCAAAGTTCTACATCTGGGTTGGACCATTCTTGTTCAAGCAAGGCGTAGACAGTGTAATGAGCAGGTGCATTCCGGAAACTGAGGTTCGCAAAGTGCTTGAGAGTTGTCATGCAAGCCCATATGGATGTCACCATGGAGGAGAGAGCACGGCTCATAAGGTACTACAATCCGGTTTATTTTGGCCCTCTCTGTTTAAAGATTTTATGGAATTTGTGAAGGGTTGTGATAGGTGTCAAAGATTGGGTACCATCTCAAGAAGGCATGAGATGCCCCTCAACAATATTTTGGAGGTGGAAATTCTTAATGCATGGGATATTGACTTTATGGGTCCCTTCCCACCAGCAAATGGAAACCTCTATATACTTGTGGCAGTTGATTATGTGAGCAAATGGGTTGAGGCTGTCGCTTTTCCTTCTAATGACTCAAGGGTGGTGATCAAATTGATCAAGAAACACATTTTCATATGTTTTGTCACTCCAAGAGCAATTATAAGTGATGGAGGTAAGCATTTCATTAGAAATCTTGTTAAGAACCTCCTTGCTAAATATGGTATTCGCCATAAGGTTGCTATAGCTTATCACCCTCAAACTAGTGGCCAAGTGGAGGTATTGAATCAAGAAGTCAAGAAGATTTTGCTGAAAACGGTGAATTCACAAAAGAAAGACTGGTTTGAAAAGTTGGATGATGCTTTGTGGGCATATAGGACTAATTACAAGACGCCTATAGGGACTTCTCCCTACCACATCGTATTTGAAAAAGTATGTCACCTTTCGGCAGAATTGAAGCATCAAGCTTATTTGGCTATAAAGAAATTAAACTTGGACCTAGAGCTAGCCGGTAACTTGAAGAGTTTAGGGTTCACGCTAATGAGAATGCCAAGATTTATAAAGAGAAGACAAAGAGATGGCATGACAAGCACATAGTGGCTCGTACCTTTAATCTGGGAGATAAGGTATTACTCTTCAACTCGCAACTAAGGTTGTTCCCTGAAAAACTTAAGTCAAAATAAGATGGTCCTTATGACGTTGTAAGAATGACATAGCATCGTGTCGTAGAACTACAAGGGGAAACTCGCCCCACGTTCTTAGTCAATGGGAAAAGAGTGAAGCACTACTTTGGTGATGATTAAGATCTTTATAGGGAGTCTCTTGAGCTAAATGATGAATGATCCAAGTTATGTCGTGCCATGACGTTAAATCAAGCGCTATATGGGAGGCAACCGATGATTAATATATAATAGATAGGTAGTTTGTTTTTAAATTTTTTTTTACAATTTTGTGTTTTTAGCTTAGGCTAGATTTTTAGATTTTAGTTTAGCTTTAGTAACTTGGAAATTTTTCTTTATTCGCAACTTAGTTTGTAATGGTAAAAAAAAAAATTTTGCACGTTGGCACACTGGCAGGCGGGCCGCGCTAGAGCCAGAAGGACTGAGGCCCTTCTCAGGCGCACTGGCAGGCGCGCCGCGCCAAAGCAAGATGGACTGAGGCCCTTCTCAGGCGCGCCGCACCCTCATCGCCCCAAGCTTGGCGCATTGCGCCAGAGCAATAAGGACAGAGCCCTCTGTTAGGCGCGTTACGGGCGCGCCGCGCCAGGCCCACTTTCTTAAAATTTTGGGTTTAGCCCAGAATTTACCCGAAACACCCTAAATAAAACCCCCACATCCCCCATTCTTCCCCTATTCCCACGATTTCAACCCCCAACCCCCCGCCCCCAATTTTCTTCTTCCTCCTCTTCCCCAAAACTTTTCTCCTCCCACCATTAAAACCCACTAACCCCCATTAACTCCTCCAACCACCCTTCTATCATTCTCACCCCTATAAATCCAACCCTTCTCCCCTTTCTCTTCTTCTTCATTGCCCAATCTTTCTTCTCCCTTTCCCCAATACCCAATCTGACTATCCCCCTTTATATTTGTCACTTTTTCTTTCTTCTTTTCTGTTCATAGCAAGATAATGGCCCGCAAAGTGAAGAATGTTACAGGTTAAAAGAGAAGCCAAAAAGGTGAAGCTTCCGGGCAGCTGGTGGCCGGTAACCGACACAAAAATTTGGCAAGAAGGCGGTGGAGAATATGGATGGGACTGGTTTAAGTGTCAATGGGAAGCGAAATACATGGGGGATGAGTATGTGAATGAGGTAAGGCTACAGTCTCAATTTTCGTCTATCTATAGAACTATGAATGAGTTAAGCTTACATTTTATGTTTGATAATTCCGGCGATTGTAATTCAACTTTGGTGCGTGAATTTTATGCGAACTGGTTAACTGACACTAAGTATAAGATTATGCCTGTGAGGGGGAAGGATGTGAGATTTTCCACTCGAGTTCTGAATGAGGTGTTGGGGACCCCACAATGTGATGCTGACATGTTTAACAAGTTGAAGGATAAACCTCCATATAGGGATTTCCAACACATTTTTTGTGGGGTCGAGTCTAATGTTAGGTGGTAAAGGAGTAAGGACACGGGGAGGCATAACACCCTCCATTTTGCTAATTTCAAAAGTGGCTACAGTGTGGTTGAAGATAGTGTGTAGCATGTTCCTTCCCACTAAACACTTGACTGATGTGACTTGACATAGGGTGGTGTTGGTGTACATGTTGATGAAAGGGATGCTCATTAATGTGGGGTTGATTCTACGACAGAATATGATGAAGTTCTGGAATAACTTGAGGTGACAGTTTTGTAATGGAGGGTTAATTACCCATTTTCTGAGAAGTCATGAGATTGAGGAACAAGAGGTGGACATGACTATTTCTAGGCACCTTGAGCTGACGGGTTAGCTGGTGCATGTAACGTGCACCAAGGTGCTAGACATATCCCATGGCCCTGTTTTGTCAGCCCCCGATAGGCAAGCACGGGATGATAGTGTCATGGCATGCATGTTTGGGATGGCTAAGTTGCAGTTGCGAATTGGAGGTCGCGCAGTCACTGACGATGAGATGGAGGCTTTGGTAAATCGCTATCCTTTGATAGATAGTGTAGCCTATATGTGCAAGATTGTCTGGCATTTTCTGACCCTGTGGATGATGATGAGCCCACTATTGATGAGGCCATGGATGAGGAGGAGGACGATGATGTTGTGGATGAGTCAAATGCATTAGTGGTGTTCGATCGCGGCGACGACTAGGCCTAGAGGCCCCAAGAAGTATTGGTACCCTTTTACTTTGTTTTGCTTGTGCACTACGGACAGTGCTTATTTTTATAAATGTGGCGGATGGGGGTATTCATTGTGTACATAGTAGTTTATTGCTTTATCGAGTCTAGTCATGAAGGGTGTACTAAATGAAAAGAATAGTTTGAAGGATGGTGTTTGTTAAATAAGAACATATGCATTATAGAGGAGCAGTCACTATAATGAATTCTAAATGTTCCCTCCATTACCTAAATCCAACATTACAACCAAATCAAAGTCCTCTTGATTCCTTGATAAGTACAATGTGAAAGTTGAAATACACTAGGGGCACGCATATGGCATGTTGAGGAAAGTAAGAATTTCACTTCTGAGTGTAAGTTGATTGTTTTGAAAAAAATAGGCCTTGTGATTGTGATATTGCTTGAGTGAAAGGCTTTACTAAACGCATAAACAAGTGAGGGCATCTATGGTATATAGAGGAGTATCTAGTAATGTAATGTGTTGGTATGAGTTTATGTTAGCCCGAAAGGAGTCATTCTTTGAGCATGTGTTGTACTTTGTATATTTATGGAAAATTGTTGCATCCAATGTATACTGCACGATCATGATTAAATATATTTGGTTGATTTTAAGGTGAAGTGATAAAGCCAAGGGGTTGTTAAATAGAGTCGATCGTCTAATAATTGTTTTGAGGACAAACAAAAGTCTAAGTGTGGGGTGGTGATCTTAGGAATATTTATATGCCTAAGTAGTCGATACTTGCCCATGTTTTAGTGTTAAAGGACGATTTTAGTTATTAGCTTGATTTTGTGGTTGATTGTGTTGATTAAGTAGTTACACATATGATTAGTAATTTCAAAAACTCTCAGAGAAATTGCAGTTGGAGCTAAGACAAACAAGGAAAAGAGATGGACGTGGAAAAAAATGACTAACTGTGGAAGCAGCTAGGCGAGGCACACTGGCAGGGACACCGCACTAGGGCTTGTCTCTTAGAGCCAATGTTGAGGCACACTGGCAGGTGCGCCGCTCCAGGGCCTGTCGCTCTGAGCCTGTTTTGGGATGCAACTAAGGTGTACCACGCCAAGATGTGGAAATTCCCAGATGTTGCTAGACGGGATGGAGACACGCTGCCCCAAGCGAATATCGACTTTTCCATGTTTTAAACATTAACTAGGATTCTAATTTGAATAGGATTTGTTTTGAACTTTATCTACCACTATAAATAGATCCTAGGGCTGCCATTGTTGAGGTTCGACGTTTTGGTTAGTGTGCAAGGGCAAGAATCGAGTTTGTAATCATCCTAACTCTTTTATTTTATGGATTTGTTTATGAAAAATTATATTTTATTGATTATTATGAGAATGAGTGGCTAAACGCCCTAGTGGGCTGTAGCTATGAACTGATTGTTGAGTATTTGAGGCTTTATGAATTAATCTTCGGTTGTCGGTTGTCAATTTAAAATACTTTTATATTCTTGTTTTATTATTTCTTGACTGTCCATCTATTAATAAATCTATTGTCTAAATCTTTATTGATCATAGGAGAGATTAGACAGACCAGAGAATATAGAGAGCTCGTCCACCCATAAAATTGAGGAGATTAGTTTTCAGGATTGATGCCCGGAAGACGAACACCTTGCTTGGTTACAAAATAGGATGAAATATAAATGCTTGCTAGTTAGTTATTTCTTCCCGCTCAACAATGTAGTTAGATAGCTAACTGGGGTAGGCGACAAGAGGTGGTTAACCCAGATCATACTATTAATCCTATAAACCAGTAATTTGACAACTAAAGTTAGTTCTAAACTGATCTTATGATATATGACATTCATTATATGTTAAAGCTCTGGAATTGCTTTAAATCTTGCGTGAAACATTACATCAAAGTCGTTCATCATTGTTTACTTTATATCTAGTCCATAATAGTCGTAGTTAATCACAAAACAATCAATCTGTGAAGTAGTTACTTTTCTCTTTAATTGTGGAATTAAGTGTAAATATAAATTGATCATAAGTCCCTTGGAAATGATAACTCGTTTTTAAAAGAAACTATATTACTTGCGCGACCACGTATACTTGCGTGTGTATTGGGGAGCAACAATCTAAAATAAGTCATCTATGTTAATCTCTAAGGTGCCTTTGATATGATTTACGGGGATCAAATTATCGCCTTTAGTCCCTCAAATATATAGGCCTCATATGTCGTCTTCGAAGAGCAGAGTGATGCATGACACATCACAGTGTCGGTGAGCCCCTATGGTAACACTTAGATTTGGGCATGGTGGATAGTAGTTTATGTAGATATTCATAGTTCCCATGAAGTGAGGTTCTAAAGATTCATCAATTTCATTAGCATTGAGACGCTTCAATATCACCTTTGACAATTTTTAGAAAGTGTTGTAGCCCACCTTTGATACTCCCAGACTTGGTTCCTATAAACCACCGACAAAGTCATAAATTCCGTTATGATGTACGAAATCTAATAGCAAGGTAATATAATGTCAAAGTCATGAATTTCACGAAGGGTGTTTCTTTAATCCATCGAGACCACATTTTACCCCGCAAAGATAGAAATAAGATATATACATATTATCCTCTCCATACCCTACTTGTGGAATTATACTACATATATTATTGTAAAACATATAGAAAAAATTCATATATATATATATATATATATATATATACAAAAGTTAGAGGTAATGTCAAAATCACGCTTAAAATAACAGAATTTTGAAAGTCTCCTATCTGACCGTCATCAACTAAGTATAAAAATATATCTCAAAATTAATGAGCCAGCGGCCATTAGGATGAAATTTTTAAGTCTAATTAACTCGTGACATGACCTTTTGTGATTCTATTGAGGCACTTGATCTAGTATGTTTAGAGGTTTGTTTTGATAAATAGCTAACTATAGTTTAGTTAGAAAACGCAAACACCTTACCGTTAAATATATGAAACTCATGAAAAAAGTAATACTACAGGTATGATTTTTACTTACTAAAAAACACGTGACCTATAAATTGCACATAACAGAAAATCCAAAAAGTTACCTTATTTTAGGAGGCAAAAGATTGCTATCAGTTTGTGGATTACAACCATGTTTTATTCTATCCCTCCACTCCTAAGATTTTTCATTTTTCTCGTCCAATGACATACGAAGGTTGAGGCTGATTATTTATAGGACTGTGCGGCTTGGAGAAAGCCTCCACCCCAGATACTATTCCCGTAGTTGAGTCTAGCATATGAGACCAGCACACCTACTCCTTCTATGAAGTAGGCATGTATATATTCCTCTTAGACTATGCCTTCTTTCGCTGCTACTATTGCTTTGTACTTCTTCTATTGTTGTGCTGCTATTGTTCCTACCCGCACTCATGCCCCCCCTTAACCCAAGCACTGATATATTAAATGGATAGTTGTGGTCAATCCGAGGATGTTAGAGTCGCAAGGGTTTATAAGGACATGCCTCGGATTATAAAAATGGCTATTGAGCGGTTCTTGTCTCCTTTGAGGGACATAGTGAATAAGTTTACGGGGATGATTGAGGCTCATGGTGTGAGGTTGGAAAACCTTACTGTGAGATCATAGGCCAGGAGAAGGTCGAGAGTAGTTTTGGTGCACTATACACCATGAGGGGAGACCTTGCTACTTTGAGAGCAAACGCAACTCATCTATAATCTACCAACCTCTCTATGCTATGGGGCGATGTTCCCCTGCCAGATGTACTAGCCTATGTGCCACCACTTATGTCTGGCAATGAGTTTACATCTAGTGTGTAGATGTGTTGTTGATGCAAATATGTATGTTGGGAGGGCTAATGATAAGTTGGTTGAGGAGAGAGATGAGAAGGAATTGAGTCGTGAGGAGGATGAAAGTGGTATTGCACAGACTCTAATGGAGTTGCATGAGACCGAAGATGCGATTGTTCATGCAACCCTTCATAGATACCTTTGGGAAACTTCAACATATGGTATTAGTAAAGTCTCTTCAAACTCCACCATTCCTCCGAGTGTTGTGACAGGCACCCAAGCCCCCAGTTGATACTTCTTGCTGCCTCTAGTGATTTTATTTGCCACGAACTGATGCCTAAGTGTGATGCTTCCTTTCTTGAGACTTTTTATGAGAGTTCTCCACGGGCTTAGACTCTATCTCTGTACTTTATTTTCTTTGCATTAAGGACACTACTTATTTCTTTTTTGTGGGTTGAGGGATTCTGAACCAATAGTCCCCTTGTTTCTTTGTATTTTGTTACTTTCTAGTTTTCAATGATAGTATTCGTTTACTCTTGTTATTATTATAATGTTATGTTTCAATTGGTTTAGTTTATCTCTTTTCCCTTTTTAGTTTTCTCTCAATTTTGTAACCCTACATGAGTTTGAAATATTCTGAAATGCTTGAGTTTTCATTGATAATGATTCGAGGCTCGATTGTATTCAATATCATTGTCTTGAATAGTAATCATGATGAACATGATGTATAGTGTTAGTGTTGCAAGAATGAAATTGATGTGGTTTCACTTTTGAGTGATCTCTTTGAACCTTTTCTTGACTAGATGTTTTTTGATGTAAACTTTGAAATGAATATCGCATATTCGGTTTTGATCTTTTTGGGATGTTCTATATAAGTGTATTTTGAAATTTTATGTGTGGTGAGGTCTTAATTGAAAGCATGTGTGTAGATTCCTAAAAATTTGTTTTGTTAGTATAATTTTTAAATCTTGGTAAATGTGAGGCGTGATCTTGGGCATTATTTCAAAGAGGAAATCCAAATGCTCATAATCTTTTGTGACTACCTTATGAACGTGTGCAAATATTTTTACACCATTTAGCCTAACACATTGTTAACAACACCAAAAGAAAGCCTCTTGAGTCAAATTATCCCTACCTTCTCACCCAAAATCCTTTTTGAACCATTCTTATGTTTGGATATTCAACTTAGGCCAAAGTCCTAAGTTGGGGGTGTTAAAAGGAGGAGGAATGAAAACCAAGTGAAGGAAAAAGAAAGATGAAAGTAAAGCTCAACTTTGAACCCCCTCCTTATAAAAAAAGTATAGTAATGAAAATGCTTTGAAACATGGAAATGAAAAAGAAAAGTGATGAAATAAAGGGGATTCCAATAAAATGAGTGAAAAGTCAAAGTTTGAGTTCTAAATTGGTTAAGAATGAAAAGAACTTAAGAAGATAATTGCAACAATGCTTCGAAAATGTGAAGTCATCGAGCCAAATTGACCATACCTTAAACCGCAGCCCCATTACAAGCCTGAAATACCCTTGAGATCTTTCTTGAACTAGGTTGTGTGATGATAGGAAAATATGGAACAAAGTTTTTATGTGTTTATATTTGAGAGAGTGAGAGTTGCATTGACTCCATATTTCTTTGTTGATTTGCATTGTGAGATAATAGAATCGTTCTTGATGTGAGGGCACTTGAATGCATTATTGAAACATGGTCTTGCATTAGAGAAGAAACTGAAGTGAGCTTGAGCTTGTATGGAAATCGGCTAGTTATCTTTTGAAGATTTTTGTATCATGATTGAGTGTAGTTATTGAGAGTAGTCTTATAATGACACTTGCATGTTAGCTCTCATTGACTACTATTCTTGACACCCTTATTGAGATAATTTTGTTGTTGATTTACTTGAAGAAGACAAGCAAAATTAACTTAGGGGGTGTTGATGAGTGGTAGTGCACTGATTTGAGATCTATTTATCTAAATAATTAGTATCCTCAATGCTTAATTATCTCCTATTCTGATGATATCATGATGATTTACAGCTACGAAGGCTAATGGACAAGGTAAGGATGAATGTTTAAAATAATGAACAAAATGCAAAAAGAAGTACAAACTACATATTGACAATTGTCAAACAAGAAAGGCAAATCACAAGTAAGCATGACATCCCCTAAAGTGGCAGTGCACAACACTTGCGTCTATCAAGACAGGTCGAGGACTCCAAATGAAAAGTCAACTCATCAAATGATAAAGGCAACCTTGTTGATCATCGCAGCAACAGCGCAAGGAGGAAATCTGAAGGGTTAAAAGGTAAACCAAGGTGGTACTTGGTGATCACCGAATATGTAAAGGTAGACTCAAACGAGCTCGTCGACACATGTCAAACACAAGAATCCTAGAGCAAAAAAATGAAAGCCTAAGCTCGATTGACGATTTTGAGTTGAATCTATTTCTAAATTTAAAAATAATGAACTAAATTGCTAAAATAATTTACATTTTGTTATATAATTACCAAAGAATCAATTGAGGACCATTTGTATTAATGAAGTTTTCTTAATCTTAGAAAATCAGTGATATTGTGTTCTTCCCGATAGAAAAGTTATTTCAGATAAGAAATTCTAATTAAATATAATTTATAATTTGTAGAATTGTTTTTCATTTTCATAACCGAAATTATTGTCCATCTTTTTCATTTATTTAAATTTGAATTTGTATAATTTTTTGAAAAAATCAACGAGATATACAAACTTTAGCATGAAAAATGAAACTATAGATATGAACAAAGGTGGATCCACGCGGTGCGTGTGGGTGCTCGAGCACCCATTAACCTCGATAAATTTATTGTATAATTGTACAGAAAATCTGCAAAAAAGGATATATAATACACATTAGCACCCATTGAACAAAAACACTGATTGATGCTTTGTTCTGCGTGGAACTTAAAGTTTCGTATGTGGGGCCTGTTAGGTCGAGGGATTGAATCTCGCTAGCAGTTCAACTTTTCACATAAAATATACCTTTTTAGTCTCAATTTTAAGTTACTAACTTTGGACATCTACTTTTTTATTAACTTTTTCTTTTTCTCACTTTCGTACTTCCTTAAGGTTTTCTAAAAAAATAACTCAATTAATTTTTAAGAAAAAAGTTTGTCTTCTTTTCTTTTCAAACTTTTACTTTAACTTGAATTTTCACTTCTCCCACTTGTTAAAAAAGAATAATTAAAACCCTTCTTCTTCTTGTCTCAAAGAAAGGGCATCAAAGTTTTTTCTTCACAAAATCAAAACACAAAAGTAAGGTAATAAGATATGGTGTTTTGATTAAAGTTAGACATCAAAGCTTTTTTTAGAACTTTCACTTATTTCTAATACTCTAAAAATTAGATTAAAGAATCTTTTTTTTACTTGATCAATAGAATTAAAATCTCAAGCTCTTGGATTTATGGTTTAATTTTTATTTTATTTTGAGTCCTTCAATACTTTTTAGATAAAATACAATTTTTTTTTAATTACCAACTTATTTAATTTGAAAATTAAATTGTGGAATAAATACAAATTGTGTGATTGAAGGATTTGTGATCATTGACTCATTACAATTTACACAAAAATTTATTGTTTAAATTGATTGTCGATAGAGAGTCATGGGTTTCTGTAAGAATTGATTGAACTATGTGAATTGTATTTAGGATAAAATAAAATAGAATTGAATTTTGTTTTGTATGCAATTATCTTGTGAATCGAGATGGATATTTGGTCATTCAAGTTCTAGTTATATTCATCTATCTACTGTCTCATCCGTGGTTTTAGAAATTCAAAAAAATACATTTATTCCAGATATGAATATAGATTTTCTTGCAGTTGATCCAAGAATTAGAAAACTCATTGCAGGATATAAACCTAATATACGTGATGATATTATATCCTCAAAAAACCTTGTCAATCAAAAGAACATGAAATTTCTAAATTCAATTTGAAAAGAAAATGCATCAATTTTGTCCTAATCAATTTAAAGGTCATGTGTGATTAGAGTACAACATGACAAAAAATGTTGCATTTTTCTTGTGTTGCTATTTATATAAAAATAAATGTGAAAGTCCTGAAAATATGAGTGAAATTATTTTTGGAACATGGCTCTTGAAAGATTTAGATCTCTTGTTGGTGCTATGAATAATGTTCACGACAAGTGTTCAAAAAATACCTGATTTTTAATGAACCAGTCACAGTCAATAAACACTTCCTTTGCATGAAATGGAAGAAAGAAAAAAGTGTGCTTAAGTGTTTAGTCAATGTGACAAGATTTCTCCTAAGACAAGGGTTATCATTTTGTCGGCATGATGAAAATCGATCTTTTTGAAATAGAGGTATCTTTCTTAAACTTTTTAAATGGTATAGGGATATTAAACACGATGTTGGAAGAATTATTTTAGAAAATGCTCCTAAATGAAATGATGTGCTATCCAAGTATTCAAAAGGATATTGTAGATTCTTGTACTAAAGAAACAACCAAAGCTATTATTGAAGACTTAGATGGAGATTATTTTAAAATATTAGTTGACGAATCGAATGATATATCAGAAAAGGAACAAATGACGCATGTTCTAAGATATGTCACAAAGAAGGAGACGTAATAGAGTGATTTGTTAGCATTATTAATGTTAGTGATACATGTGTTCGTTTATTAAAGGAGACAATCTATTATTTTCTTTCAGATCACTCATTAAGTCTATCTCAAATTTTTGGAAAAAGTTATGATGGAGCTAGCAACATAAAGAGGGAACTAAATAACCTTAAGACTTTGATTTTAAATAGACTTCATCGGCATATTGCGTTCATTATTTTGACCACCAATTATTGTTAACACTTGTAGCTCTTGCAAAGTATGATTCAAATGTAGATGATTTTTTTTAGTTACTAATGTAACAAATATTGTTAGAGCATCTTTTAAGCGCAAAAAATTACTTTGAGAGCATCAAGCTGAAAAGTTAGAAGAGTTGTTCATATCAAGTGAAGTGCATACTAATCGAGGATTAAACCAAGAATGTAGACTTTACTGTACAAGTGATACTCACTAGTTCTCATTATAGAACATTGGATAACATTATTGTTCTATTTCAGTCAGTTATTCATGTGCTTGAATTTACCGGACATGAATATTCAAATTATACTAACAGATTTGTTGCTAAAAGTCTTGTGAGTATGATTAATAAATTTGATTTTACTTTTATGTTGTAGTTGATGTGGAAAGTTCTAATGATGAAAAATGAGTTGAACTCCATATTAATGAAGTATGGATCAAGATATTGTCAATGTTATGAGATTTCTTGCTCTTACAAAGCAACGATTACAAAATATAAGAAATAATAATTTATTAATGGGTGATGTCTTTTTTTCTTTGTGATAATCATGATAATATAATAATTTCGGCGTTGAATGGTGGTTACTTTTCATGAAAGTTCGAGCATTCTCGTGTTGTATATTCTCATTATTTGCGCGTTGAAATTTTTTATGTTATTAATATTTGCATCTTCAAAAGCTTTAATACCATTTTGATGTTGTGAGTACCAACTTGGTGTGACTAGTTTGAATCTATTTAATTCATTTGGTGATTTTGATAAGAGTTGGATAAAGGGATTTACTGAGTATTATATGAATGAGTTTGATAGCAATAAGCTTCGAAATCTCAGTTGTCAGCTTGATAATTTTATAATTTATAATCGTAGTTCTGACAAGATGTTCTTCAACTTGAAAGGACTTTGTGACCTTGATAAAGTATTGATGAAGTCAAATTTGCATCAAACTGGCCCACTTGTTTATTTTCTTATCAAGTTGACTCTCATTTTTATGTTACTTCTGCTTCTGAAACAAACTTTTTTCATCCATGAAGTACATCAAAAATAAACTCGCAATAGTGTAGGTGATAAATTTTTGAATGGTTGTTTAGTTTGTTATGTTGTGCGTAAGATATTCACAATCATTAGTAATGATGTTATTATTCATCGTTTTCAACATATGAAAAGTCGTCGAGCACAATTATGACTTTAAAACTAGAAGTCACTACGTCATTGTGACTTGTGATTATAAGTTATTTTTTTGTGACGATAATATTCATCATTGTTTTATCATTTACTTTTTTATTGGCACATTCCAGTAGCTATAATATATTTATATTGTGTGATTTGCAAGCTATTTTATGTTAAAGGAAATGAGCACCCACAACCTTTAAATTCTAGATCTGTCACTGAATATGAAGCATAATTAGACAAATCATAACTAAGAGAAGTTATTAAATTTGATCTCTTAACTATCTATGAAATTTTCTGTATCTTAAATCAACATTGTAAAATAGGAAAACTTACATAAATATACTATATTAAGAAAATATTTTTACCATTTATTGCAATAACATTTTCTTTCACTTGATCATTTTTAATACGTTTATAATACAATTTTAATATATATTACAGAGAACAATTTATAACACATATAATACAAGTTTATTGATGGATAATATATTTACACATTTTTATACACTTATAATATACTAGTTTTCGGAACGTGCATTGCACCTTTGTCCCATACAATTATTATAAAGTTGAATTATTATATAGAAAATGTTGAATTTTAGAAATATTAGTTTTACCAATTTATATTTTATTCATTAAATAAATTTCATAATAATCGAATAGTACATTGACCATCAAGCAAGAAATATGGAAAAATAATTATACTACTATAGCATCTAATAATATGAATATATGTATATGACTTTATCCTTAATAATCTCTCATTACGCTCCATATTAGTAAATATACACAAATATGTAGCTACTTAAAGAAGGAAAGATAAAAGTAAATAAATATTATAAAAGTACATCTAAAAACGATCTAAATGTCATAAATTAGTAATTTCAGCACTAATAAAAATAGACTTATAATATTAATAATTTCATAGAAGATTATATTAAAGAAGTATAATCGGTAAAGAATACAAAAAAATTAAACAAATAAGAATAAATACAACATTCATATCCTTCTTAAAACTTTTATTATAACAATACATATAGTAAAAAGAAATACACAAGGAGTAGAGTTTTTTTTTCTCCCGTAACAAAAAAAAAAAGCAATCTAAAATGGTAAAGATAAAATTTATGATACAAAATATCATTCTATGAGGATCAACAAATATTAATATTTTAAAACACAAAAAAAAGTACCTGAAAATTGCCTAATGATTCACATCAACACGAGGCAAGTGGTAAAGAAAAATTATTTTTTCATGATACATATATATAGCTAAAGATTCATTGGATAAGATGAAAAGGTGAATAGTTGTTTAAGTTAATTTTCAGAAGTTAAGTGATCTTAGACATGGGGTAGATGAAAGGTGATTGTTTTTACTAATAATTCAATACATTTAATTATACTAACTAAAGAGAGAGTAACAAATTTAATCATTTAACCACATTAATTATAGAGAAAGAATAGATTATTTTTTTTATTTTTTTAAAAAAAGTAATTCCTAACAATTTCCTATGAAATAATTTCTAACAATTTTCTATAAAATATTTTTGTCTTTCAAAGTTTGACTTTACACCTTCTTATTTTTAGTATTTAGTATAATATAATATAATTATTACTTAGTATGTAAATAATTAGAATTTAAACCATTGTGTCTAGATGCATGTATTTAAATATGATTATTTAATATTAAATTAATTATATATTAATATTTAATTTAATTTAGGGATAAAATAAGGGCAAAATAGTAATTCAACTTTTAAGTTAGGAGCTTCCCACTTATAATAATATATGATTATGTCAATTTCTTATCAAACAAGCATAATATATTTTAAAACAGTTATAATACGTATATATTGCATATATAATTTACTTTTAATACATATTGCAAATTTATCATGATATTGCTATAGGAAAGGACATAAATTCACTCTCAAACTTTTCTCAAAAATCAATTACACGCTTAAACTAATATGGTGACCTATTACACATTTCTGCTACTAAATGGTGAATACTTATACTCCTGAGATGTGTAGCACCATTCTCACAATGAGACGTGTAGCACACTTGTGCCACATCAATGCCATGGCATTGCCACATCAAATGTCATGTCAAATTTTGACTAAAATTCTCCAGGTCATTCAATTGTTTCTTCTTCAATGTACACCACCATGAAAGCACAACTATTGCCACCATATACCACCAAATCGATATATTTCACCATAAAATCAAAACAGTCACCACATATTTCACCACCTACAATGAAATCCAACATCAAAATCATACTATCACCATTATTCCCACAAAAGTTATAAAGATCCACCACAATATTTGACATCCATAAACAAAATCATCAACAAAATTACATCATCATCATCAAAACGTACAAACCCGCCACCAAATATCACTACCATCATTGTTAATATTGATTTTTTCTTCTTCACCACCTTCAATTCCCACTTTTTTGCCACCCCTCACCAACAAATCCATCATTGTATTGTATTTTTTAAAACTTAATCATCAAGTTTATCAACCACCAACAAAGTCGAAGAGAAAAATCAAATGCAATGAAAATAGTGAAATCGAATAAATATTAAAATAGAATATGATGAGGGTGGGGGGAGAGGATTTTGGTGGAAGTGTAGTGAGGTGGATAGAAATTGGATATGAAAAAATAAAGAAGAAGACAGTTGTGTGTGAAACAGAAGAGGTGTGGAGGGTGGGGGTAGGGTGATAATAGAAAGAAGATTTTGATTTATTTAGTTTTACTTTTTTTTACTATCAAACACACTTTTATTTTCTTATTTTTGTCACGTTAGTTTTAGGGGGTAAAAAATTCGTTTTTAAACCGCAAAGATGTGTAATAGATGTCATGAAGGTTTAAGCGTGTAACTGACAAGTTGAAGGGTGAATTTATACCTTTTTCCTATTGCTATAAATGATACTGATAAATAAAAACATATTACGAAATCAGTAATTATTTATTAGGGAAAATTACGCGTTAAACAAATTTATACTACTTAATTATTCATCATAGTTATAGTTTGCTATAATTACCACTCGTGACTAACACTATACATTAATTACGTGTGGTGACTTCGAACATGTATAATTAGCCACGTTTGTATATGTATAATTCGCCAGAATATATAATTACATATGAATAATAGTCAATTATCTAAATGATATACATATGCAATTCACCTCTCTCCAACTCTCTGCCCCTCTCTAGCTCGCCTCTCTCCACCCTTTCTCAATCTCTCTTGCCATATATACTCGCTCGCCTCTCTCCTCCCTGTCTCAATTTCCCTTGCCATATATACAAATGTATATATATAATATACAATTATCTAACCGATATACATATACAATTCACCTCTCTTCCACTCTCTATCATCTCTCGCCTCTCCTCCCTCTCTCAATCTCTCTTGCCATATATAGAAATGTATATGTATAAATACAATTATCGAACCAATATACATATATAATCATCTCTCTCCCACTCTTTGCCCTCTCTCGCTTGCCTCTCTCCTCCCTATAACATGTAGCTACAAATTGTGATAATCAAACTATAGTTATAAAGAGCAATTGAGTTATTTTTGATTAGCTGAAAGTTACTCTTATGAAAATGTAACCATTTTTCTGAAATGTCTGCAAGGCCCAAAAAGACCTTCTTGTGTTGAGCTTTGTTAAGGCCCATGATATTATCCAACCCCATTATCTCACTTTGGGTGAGAGTTGACAATCGCGCAAGTTAGCATATAGGCCGATTTGTTTGGGAAACTCCGGTGAATATTTTTGGGCGAAATGCAGAAGGAAGAAGATATTCGCAATCTTCCAATCGACATAGCATTCGCTCGCCTCGGAGGTAAATATCAACAAATAAACACTTCGGATAAAAGTTGCGATTTTTCAGTCTAAAGTTTTTTATTTTATTTTATTTTCTGTATATCCATTTTCTCATGAAGAGTGGCTGGTTGATCGGAAGAGAATTCCGGCCGATTGGCGGAAACGACTTGCCGCCGTTAGAGCTAAGATTACGACGTCGTTTGCCTCGCTGCCTAAAGACATTGATCCTTACTTCCACACTCTTGATATTGAAGGTTTACTTCTTTTCCTTTGTTTTTATGCAATCAAATTCAGGGCTTGTAAATTATGCCTTTTAAGCCCTACATATATGCTCATCATCATGTTGCGGTATCTTAAATAGTATCATTAGTTTGTTTTATGCAATTAAACATAGGCTTGTAAAATTATGCTTTTAAGTCCTACATCTCTGCTCATTGTCATGTTGCGGCTGTCTTAAATAGTATCAATTGTGTGAATTTTCTATTATTAGTCTACTTCCAAACTCATCTGTCAACTGCCTGAACAACTCTAGAACTTGAAGTGGCATAAGCCCATAATTTTTTTGTTTGATCTTTTCTATAACATCAACGAAAACAGGCAATCTTAGTTCTTTGAGAGGTTTTTCAAAGAACTAAGATTGCCTGTTTTCGTTGATGTTATACAATAGATCTCTTGGAACAATAGTTATTTTATGAAGAACTGAAAAATGTTGCTTACAGTTTTGGATAGGCATACATCTCCTGGTTCTTTAAGAACTTATTTTGTTTTTTTGTGTTACTAAAACCAGGAGGAGGATGACATTTGAAGGATTTTAAATATGTTTGTTGTTTGCTTTCTGACCTTTTATATACCCCCCTTCATAGGCCTAATTGGTATCAGTTGATGGAAATTTTACTTGTCAAAAAACAGAAACAGAAATTGGTGGAAATTTCATCTACTGGCATACCATCGAGTGACAGTTTTGTTGCATCAATTCTCTGTGGTTCTGAAGAGGATCTTTTCTATACTGTACTTTTGCGGAGTGTAAAATATCTACTGATTAAATATTAATTTTTAGGGATCGGTTATTTGGAAGCCAAAAAAATATATGAGATTCTTCTGAAGTCAACTCAAGAAAGCCGTAATATTTTTGGTCGGCTTTCAGGTGATGCTGTAAGACCAACATCCTCTGTCTCTCTCTCTCTCTCAATATGTTGTGTGTTTGTTTCCAATAAAGGTTTTGTTTCGACTCTTGACAGGGTGTTTGGGAAGCAGTAGTGCGTGCCTATGAGAAGGAATACATTTTTCTTGGTGAAGCCGCTCAGATTATGGTTCAAAATGTTAACTATGAGATGTAAATGAACTAACTTTATCACTCTATATGAAAAAAATTGAGTTATGATTGGACTCTAGTAATTTTCTATCAAGATGTATAATAGCAGTATGATTGTTTTGTAGCCCCTATCATAAGAAGCAGATTCAGAAGACACAGCAGCAATTAGCTGAGTTTGAGCGCAAGGAAGCAGATATAAAAAGAAATGCAGCTATTTCGGCATCTAAATATGTAGAGGCTTGTCAAGAGTTGGGCCTGCAGGTTTTAGTTTGCTTAACTCGATTTCTTTCATATAGCCTTTATTTTCAGTTTTCTTTCCATTTATAATATATTGACTTTTCTCTTCTAATCAGGGAGTAAATGTGAGGTCAGAACTTTTGGAAACTTCCACTATATCTCTTCCAAGCACATTTAGCAGAATCTTGGAAGTACTTACTGGTGATTCTGTCTCACGGGCTATTGAGTTCTACTCAGAGTTCGTCAAAGATGCTCATACGGAAAAGGATGTACGCGATGAACTTCCCTAAATCAATTGTTAGTGCAACATCAAAGTTTTATGTAGCGTGTTTTGCTAAAGTTATTTGTTCTGGTTGCAGAAAACAGTAGCAGTTGTGTTATCAAATCTGAGAAGTGCTCGTGAAAGGCCCCCAGCGATTGATGTCTCTGTTAGCACTGAAGTTCTGGAAGTTATGAATGCTCAAGCAGGCTATAATGGCTTAAGTCAAATAACTGTAGAAACTGACACTGTAGCTGATGGGGTTGACTGGGATATTACTTTAGATAGCTCCCAAATTGATTGGGACATTGGCACCGTGGAAGAAACAGAAGAAAATGGAAATGGTTTGGGTCCCTATGAGATTGTTAATGCTAGCGATATTATGTCATCTCCTCGTAAAGATGATGTAAAATCTCATCGGACCTCAATGGAAGAAGGATTCCTTGCTCCTGAGGTCTCTGCATCAGAAATATCTTGGGATATAAGTGTTGACAATCCTCAAGTTGATGTGATTGATAAATCACAAAATAATGCTGTGGAATTGCACTCTCTTCAAAATAATTTAACTGCCAACCCAGTAGCTATCCATGACAGGAGTCCTCTACTGGAGACAGAATACAGGAATAAAATACTTAATGACTTATTTGAGGTCTGTATGAATGGCAAAATCCTTTTTTTTTCATGACTAGTGTCTTTTAGATGAATTTTACTTTGTTTGGCACTAGTTTGTCACCTTTTGCTCTGGAAATAGGGTCTATTACTTTGGCAGCTTTATTACATTGTCGGCCATTTGGACTAACAATGTCTTTTGTTGAGTCATCTGGCCTGGCAGGTTGGATGGTTTCTGACATCTGAACTTCTGTTTGATGCTTGAGCATCAGGTGAAAGCCTTCTTGAATCAACGGTTTATTGAGCTAAGGAACGAAGATACTACGTCTTTACAACATCAAGTCCAGGCAGTTGCTCCACTTGTTCTGCAGCAGTACTCTTCTGATATAATTCAGACAATGCTATCTGACGTTTCCTCAGCAATTTCATTGCTTACAAATAGGAAAACAAGGGATATGATCATGATCCTCAACTCCGTAAGGTACTTATAAGTTATGGTTTCCATGAATTTTGTTTCTTGTGCAAGTTTAAATTTTCTTCCTTTTTCAAATTGTTTTGACATGCTAAGTTCTTTAATCTGCATGCCACATGTGCACTAAGTTGCGGATTCTTCATTATCGATGACGCACCCATGTTGGATTCTCCAAAAATATATTACTTTTGACGAATCCGACACGCTCCCGTTGACATTATTGAAGAGTCTGAGCATCATAGCTTTCTCATGGAATCTTCTTACCTAGTAACATTAAAATAAAATAACACTAAAGAACTTGCAGGTTCATAAAGACAACAAGAAATGTAAAAAAAAGACTATAAAGAAGTTGAGAGGCAGTTCAGTCATTTTGTTGTCTTATCCAAGTATTATAAACTTGGTATTAGCAAATCCCTAGATATACTTGGTATTAGATAATACCACATATGGTGTATTAAGTTATCCATGTATTAGGTGTGTTTGAGTTAATTATGCAACCAAACATTGTATTGGGTGGACTAAATTTTAATAGGACTATTTTAATTAATACATCCTACCAAACGGCTCCTGAGAGTCTTCTTAGTCAAGAGGCTTGCATTTCAAGAATAGCCTTTTTTTGCATTCATAGTTCTCCCTACTTTGAGTAGTTTCCTCATGGATCCTTGTACTTCCAGTTTAGCACATTCTCAAGCTTCATGCCTTTGTTCCAAGAACCCTCCAAGCATCCAAGGTTGCGATTCAATGGCAAGTCTATAGACTCTTTAGCCCGAATTCTTGTGTAAGGTTTGATGAAACTTGGCTTGTATCATTCCCCTTCCTTGAAACCTAGCAAAACCATAGGGAAGACAATCAAAAACAAGGACTTCATAGCATGAGGGTTAGCACAAGTGTTAACAAATCCACCATCTATGCCAAAATGTACTCACTTGTGGTATAACCAAACATCAACTATACTCGTCAAAAACAAATCCCCACATGAAGTGCAAAGTACTTGGCTAATCCCACCATCATGAAATAAGAACTTCCTAAAAATCCCAAGGTGTCAAGTACCAAGTAGGCAATAGCACATTGATTCTAAGAGACATAAAGCACAGTTGATCATCTATAGTAAGATAAAACCACTTACAAAGTGACACTGATCACATCACAATAATTTGAATTCTCACTGGGGTCATAACAAAAGGACCTCCACAGATCATGGTCAAGATAACAATCATCTTCCCCGTTAGATCTCATAGACATAAGAGACACACTCAACACAAGTAAGAGCATCATCATATGCAAATAGATAATATAGAAATGTGTCGCACAAAATAACTTCATTCATGTTGTCCTCACTTGTAAGATTACAATTGGCTTGGGCATGGACCTTAAAGGAACTCTTCCCTGTATTCGTTAGCATTGCCGCTATGCCAGATATAAGTCTGGAATCAGCAAAAGGAGTACATGGATGGAATATTACTTTTAGAAGGCTACTGCATGATTGAGAGTTGGAAAGAATTGTTGAATTTTTCAAGACTTGGAATCTAAAGGGTTCAAAGACACTGGAGATTCACTTATATGGAAGCCCACTACTAAAGGAACTTATTCTGTAAACTCAGCTTATAACATTTTGATTAGGCACAGACAGTCAACTAATCAGTTGCCTTGGAGATTTATTTGGAAGATGAAGGCTCCTTTTAAGGAGGTATCCTTTTCTTGGCTAGTAGCAAGAAATAATTCTCACATGATAAACTTCAAATAAGGGGATTCAAACTGTGTTCTAGATGTTTTTTGTGTGGAGCTGCTGGGAAAATAATAGTCATCTATTTATTCATTGTCCTGTTACTGGACAATTATGGCAACTATTCTTGAACATGGTAGGAATGAGATGGCGGGGCAGTTAGTCAGAAAAATTGGTTGAAACTTGTCCATGCTTGCATATGGTGGACCATTTGGAAGGAGAGGAACTATAGACTTTTGAAGACAGATATAATTTTGTGGAGTAAATCACGATGAATTCTATATCTTTGTTTTATTTTTGGTGTAAAGAAAGCTACCCTTAGGAGGCTGAATCACTAGTTGATATGATAGGATCCTTGTGAAGCAGTTGTCTAAGCTTGGCTGAGATTTTGTCAAGTCTTTTGCACTGTTATGGTGTAAATATATACATATATATATAGTCGTTACCAGTTTCAATAGGTAGGACAATCCAAAGAATAAATATCAATTTGAAAGCAAGAAGCACCTTCTTTTTTCAACATCTCCTAGTGGGTTATCATATAAGGTATAGCCCCCAATAAGAGCTACATAAGCTGCATCATCATAACAATTCACACCACTAGACACTACACTAGGAGTAATGTCATCATCATCAAACAAGAATTGTACTTGAAGAGAATAATCAATCAAAGGTGGAGAATTAAAGTATGTAATCTCATTCTAAGCAAGATGAATGTCTTCTTCCAAGGAGGTTTCAATCGCATGATTTGTATGAGCAAGACAACTTAGACAAGCAATAGGATCTTCAACAAGAGATATGCTCAAAGAATCACTCCTTATCAAATGACCAACTTTTTCAATGTCATGACTAACTTGAGGCTCACCAATTAAATCACAAAATCTCTCAATTAGTGAACTAGTATCCCAAATTGATCAACACAAAGTTTACATGACGATGTTCTATCAATCAAATCGCAAGTGTCAACACCGGGTGGACACAAATTGATCTTACATGAAGAATCAATTAGGTCATCAATAGGATCAACTAGTGTATGAACACTTTCAACAACGATATTATTGCTATATGGTAAAGAATCACATTACAAAATGTATTATCATTTAAAGTACAAGTGTCAACACTAGGTGGAGTGGTGAACACAAATCGATCTAGCAAGAAGAATCAATTTGGTCATCAATAGGATGTACTAGTGTATGAACACTTCCAACAAGTACATTATTACTATGTGGCGAAGAATCATTGGGCTCAAACAAAGATAAGCTTTCATTCACACTTAGTTCATTAGAAATTCTTAAGTGTAAGTTTAGCTATGGTATCTTGAGGATCACAAGAAGGATGTTCTTTACCTTGAAGTGAAGCTTCCACTCTCATGTTTTCATGCAAGTCAAACCGCTTGATCCAATGGACCACCAAATCCATGTAATCCTTAATTGTAGGCTTCTTGTTGGAAGTTTGTATTCCCCCATTCTCCATGCTCATACTTGCGCTAGAATTCTTACGAAGGGAAGGACAAGCAATTAGGTTAGATGGTGTTTGTGGCAACTCACTCACTCCGCTCCTCACGTCCTCTCCCTTTTCCAATCTAGAGTTGCTACCATTCACTCCTTACTCCTCTCTATCTTTTGTAAATATCGAACTCCCAAGACTAGATTTGTAGGAATAAATTAATCCAAGATCTTGTTATCAATCGATACAATATTGAACTGCGAAAAAATAAAGAAATCCTAAAATCTAATAACAAGGAAGTAAAGATAGAAGATGTCAAGCAAGAAACTAGTTGGCAACAATAGCTATATTAAGGGTGTGTTTGGTATGAAGGAAAATGTTTTCCATGGAAAATGTTTTCCTAGAAAATATTTTCCTGGAAAACAAGTAGATTTTGGACTTATTTTCTCATGTTTGATTGGTGAATAGAAAATATTTTCCGGAAATGATTTTTAGTGTTTGATTTATGAATGAAAAATGTTTTTGAGAGACATCTTTTGTTTTTACTAGAGTACAAAATAATTTATGAAATTGAAAATAATTTTTAAATTTTTTTTTTAT
>NC_028639.1:22666155-22800747 GCF_001406875.1 Solanum pennellii
CCAGTGGTGGGTGGGTGGGGGGAGGGGTCAGGGATCGGATGAAAAAATAAAATTTTGAAATTGAAAATATTTTTTTAAAATTGATGATTTTCCTAAAAAAAATGTAATTTGAAATTAGAGGAGAGTTTTGGAAAATGTTTTCCTTAATTTTTGAAGGGAAGTCATTTTCCTTAATTGTTAGGAAACTGAGTTGATTTGGAAAACATTTTCCAAAACTTTTGTCCCAACCAAACATGAGAAAATTGGAAAACATTTTCCAGAAAATGTTTTCCTTCATACCAAACACACTCTAAAGCTAAAACCTCCAATTAAGAATTCAAACAAGCACTAATCTATAGAGATACCGTCAAGAGGATTATTCCTCAAAAGCAAGCAATCCCATCAACATTTCCTGACAACTATGGCCTTAGCCTCAAACACTCTCTAGAGTTGCACTAATTCATCATATCAAAATAATCTGAAGTCTAAAGGAGTTATTCTCCATTATTTTTAGTCTAAGCTAGCTATACATAAATACCCTTGATCAAATAAGGGTTGTCTTAGTCAAGAGGCTTGCATATCAAGAATAACCATTTTCACATTCATAGCCTCTTTCTTCCTACTTTGAGTAGTCTTCCACATGGATCATTGTACTTCCAGTTTAGCATGTTCTCGAGCTTCATGCCTTAATTCCAAGAACCCTCAATCAAGCCTCCAAGGTAGCGATTCAATGACAAGTCTACAAACTCTTTAGCCCGGCTTCTTGTTTAAGGTTTTGATGAAACTCTTCTTGCATCAAAAAGTGTGCCATTTGACATCTGATAGTGTAATAGCTCACTTATTTTGTCACCATTATGAAATATTGCTGTACACTATTATTTAGATAGTTATTCTACGAAGTTCGTGTATTGCTGACTTAACTATATTTGTTGGAAGTTGCATGCTGACTGCTGTATTTATTTAAATTCCAGATTTTTAGATCAGCTGGTCAACACTTTGGAGGAGAAAAAGCGTCAGGAAGCGAAGTTAAGGGACGGATTGAAGGACTTGTCTAGTAAGCGTATGGAACTTCAGAATTCAATGTCTTCATCCTGGCCAAAACAAGTGAGTTACGCCAATTTTCTTTAATGTAATTTGCAGTAGTTGCATATATGTGAAAACTGTGTTAGTCGTTGAGTAGTAGTAAGATTGACTACTTTAAGCTTAAGGTATTAATTAGCTTCTCATAGTTTTATAAACATTATTTCTCCTCGGATTTTGAAATGTTACTGATCTCTGAGAAGTGGCCAAGTAAATTATGAATGTTTACATAGAGTGCTTTTAAAACTTCAACCTTTACCATGCCTGTATTGTCGAGGACAGTAACTCCTATTAGATCTTCTCAACTTCACAATGCTGCAAGTTTATAATAAATATATTTGTTTGTTTTCCTTCTTTTTTTTCGGAATACTTATCTCTCCCATAAAAAGGCACCTGTTTATAATGCTCTTCGACAAACAGCATGACTGCCTTTAAAATAGCCTGTGTAATATTTATTCATTTCTCCGAAAATAAGATAGTGGCTAAGTACAGCATAGCAGAAGTTCCTTGCTTGCTCCTCAGTCTTCACTACAGGAAAAGATAGACTTTTTCTAAGTTATTTTTGGCTGCTCATGTAGAGATCTTGAAAGCATTGCTTGCGGCTGTTCACTTGTCGAATGCATTTGTAAGAAAGAAAAGGAAGTCCCCCTTGGATCCTTAATTTTTTATCTGCTTCTCTTTTTTTTTCCTCCTTGTGCAGGAAGCAGCTCTTGCCCAGACCAGGGAACTGAAGGAACTTTGTGAGAGTACACTTTCATCCATGTTTGAAGGACGGCCGGTGAATATCATAGGAGAGATTAATACATTGTTGATTAGTAGCTATTGTTAGAAGAGGCTTGAGCAACTCTTATACATCTTGTAGTTTTTGTTATTATTGACACTGTACAAGTTAGAAATACAGAGTTGAACCTGATGTTGGCAAAAACATAATCAGAATACATTTATCTTGCTTTTACTCTAATAGACAAATAACATATCAATGCTTTGTGCTCCCATGGAATACCAATTTCATAAACGCAGTATGTTTATCCTAACAATTGAGACTAGTTCAGCTTTGTCAAAAGCTCGTTTGAGATGTTCTTCAGTGGTGCAAAGTATGCGTGGTGGTTGTGTGAAGGCACCAAGGTGATGAGATAACTATATTTTTCTTGGTAACCTAGTAATTTTGAGGGCTAGTTGACACATGGTTTAAAATTTTCCGTGGATAATGTGTGTTTTAACTAGTATTTTTTGCATCATGAGTTGCACTCTTATCACTAGACCAAACCCTTCAAGAATCTGATTCCATGGTGTGAAGTTAAATGTTCAGATTGTACCACTTCAACTGCTATTCAATCCCATTGCAGAAAGATGAACATCAAGTTAGCTATAGACCTTATACCAACTCTTTGGTCTTCTTTCAAAGGAAATAAGTCTTTAACAATCTTAGAAGCTGGGAAAAGCAAGACGAGAGGGAAGTACTCTCTCGAAGAATCAATGTGTGCGCATTAAACTCCGTAAGCTACAAGCATTGCAATTTTAAAGAACTGAAAAAAAAAAAAAACTGTACAAGGTGGAGCATATTGCAGAAGGTCAGATGGATAAGTAGCTTGCAGTTGGTGAAGCAAAGAAATGGCTGTTGGTTGAACGAAAAGATCGGTCACAGGGGTCAACTTCTGCTGTCTCTTTATCTTTTCCAGACTTTGCTTTTTCTTGTCCAGACTTCTGTAACAGTGAGACCAGTGACTGAACAACTTCAGCCATTTGAGGACGGAATTCCTTCTGGGGCTGCTCAGCATAAACAAAATTTTAGAGTGAAACCTTCATCTCAAAAAGCTTTTAGAAATTATCATCATAGTTAGCGGTAAAATAAGTTTGCAACATATAGAATTATTACCTGAATGCATTGGGAGATAATGTCAGCGTAAGAGGAAAGAGCCCGAGTGGAAATTATTCTCATTATTGTTGGATCAACCATCTCCAACAAAGACTCACTGTCGTGAAGCTTGGAAGAAGCCCACTCCACCAGTGATTGCTCTCCTTTTGGTCTTGAACTGCATCAAGATTAAGGAAACATCAGCAACAAGATTATGGTTTTGAACAAGTTGAGAAAAAAGTCAAACCTGTCAAAAGGCCGCCTTCCAGTTAAAAGCTCAAGAAGGAGCACACCAAAGGAAAAGATATCAGCCTTTGGGTTGCCACTTCCACGTTTGACATGCTCAGGCGCAACATAGCCACTATCTGCAATAGCAATCTCAGAAGCCTGTCTTGCAACATTAACAATGACAGTAATTGGTTGTGAGTATCGGGAAAACTTGTGCTGTTTCTAGTCTACTTAATTACCATTTCCCTTAGCCAGTTAATAAGAAGAAAAAAGATGTACCTTGATTTTAACATTGTTGCTGGCCAGTGGTTTTAGGACAGCTAGTCCACAATCACAAAGACGAGGGTTAAGATCTTCGTCAAGCAAGATGTTGGTAGCCTTTAGATTGTTATGGGTGATGGAAGGCACACAGGACGTGTGCAAGTAGCTGCAATGTAAGTGGGATGATTAAATCCATAAATACCATTAAGAAACACGAGAGGTAAGTAAAATATTATCCTCATCCAACTTACATACAGTATTTGCAGTCATCATTACAAGAACCTATTTCAGGTGTCCGACCAGATAAATACAAGGTTGAAAGAATAAGCAAAACAAGTATTGTGTACTTACTTCAATGCCCGAGAAACGCCAATGGCAATGCGGAGTCGGAGGCTCCAAGTCAGAGGCATGCACAAAACATTGTGCAAGGCATCATCAAGTGTAACTTTCCTTATGTATTCATACAAAAGGAGATGGTTACCGTTCCCCACAGAATAGCCAACAAGTGCAACGATATTAGGGTGCCTCAGATGAGATACAGTTCGAATCACTTCCATAAATTGTTCTTCTTCAGTTATGGAGAGATCTACAGTCTTAATGTTCTTAACAGCCAGAATCTTGCACAAAAGAAGTACCAAGAGTAAGAAAACTTTGTAAAATTCTCTTTGTTGAATGCGAGAAGTTCTTAAATAAAGCTCCTAGGATACCTGTCCATCAGGGAAATCTGCTCTATAAACCGAACCAAGTGTTCCTTCACCAAGAAGATTATTGGGACTGAAGTTGCTAGTGGCCAACTGCAAATCTGCCACTGCATAGAGTTTGGCACAGATTGGGATTTTGCACTTCTTGGAGAAACTTCTTCTGTTCGACATTTTAATAGTCATGGTTGGTGCAGGTGGCAATTTCCATGAAGAAATCAGTGGAGGAGAGTCACTGCTAGAGGAATCTGGCCTATCGTGTTCAGCAACTAAAGAACCTGAGATGATGAGAAAATGAAAAACCAAACCAGAAAACACTCCTTGAGAAATGCGGCTCACTTCACAGAAGCTATTTCACTGTAAAACAGATTTTACGTGCATTAGGCATTATCCAGATTGTGCTTCATGATAATAAAATCTCACAAACCTCAACTTTGATAGAAGCGCACACAGAAGATGCAGAAGGGAAATGTTAATGCTGGATGAATTACTAGAAGAAACATGCAGGAGTTGATAGTTTTAGGCAGGGAAAGGATAACACAACCACATTATATTTGTCCATGAACAAAATTTCATAGGAATAGGTTGTATCAACAAAACTTTCATGCATGAGATGTTACTGGAAAACCAATCCAGAAGTGAGAAGATTTGAGCCTAGGTCTGGTGTAGTATTTCTCTATCTGCTAGGAACAGACAATTGCGAAGTGCTCTACGAAATTATCAGCTTGAAACCATTTTAGCGAAAGCTTTGACACATACAAGTTGAGGGAAAATGGTATATTGAAGTGTTTCTGAAGAATTATCTCTGACCTTGGGATG
The DNA here is from genome assembly GCF_001406875.1 of Solanum pennellii. NCBI lineage: Eukaryota > Viridiplantae > Streptophyta > Magnoliopsida > Solanales > Solanaceae > Solanum > Solanum pennellii. Next base: position 22,671,076 of record NC_028639.1, read on the forward strand.
CACTAATTGGAAGAGACTGCAATGAACTTAAGCTGCCTCCTATGCTGTCGAGTGTCTGTTTTGTAGACCGATCAGTCCTAACAGCAATGAAGACTGCTGCACCAATTACAGTCATCACAGCTCCAACCACCATAATAACTATTCCTCCAGAGCCTGGTCTTTTCTTTCTGTTATCTCCTGATTCATGAGAAGGGTATTTCTCAATGGCACTTGATTCTGTTGTTGGAGGACTAGAGATATTCTGCTCATTGGGCATAACATCAGTAGGAAACTTCCAGGGAGGATAGTTTACTCCTATGCGAAACTGATTACCTCCAATCCTGATTATTAGGAAAGACATAAGCTATCCAAATGTAAAGCAAAATATACCAAGTAGACTTTGAATTCTGAAAGCTGTTTACCATAAGCTGTTTATATTTTGAAAGCTCTCAGGAATAACACCACTAAAATGATTATCTTCAATGTTCCTGAATTGACACATATATAATAAATTTGTGAGTGACAGTTTAAGATTTTTGATAGACTCACTAAACAGATTACTAACTCACAGTTCATGTAGATGAAGGTCAGCCAGAAAAATTACTGATCCAGTAAATTCATTGCTCTGAAGATGCCTACGCCACAATACCTCATTCGTTACAAATGAATATGGAAACTGGAGGCATATTGTCAGATGTGAAAAACTTACAATCTTGAAAGGTTCATCAGAGTTCGAAATGATACAGGTAGATCTCCACTGAAGTTGTTGTGTGACAGGTCCCTGTTGAAGAAAATTATACTAGCACTTAGCAATAACATAGATAATTTGAGATTTTTTTGTGAACAAATTTTACTCCAAAGACAAAAAGATTCACTAGATATATTATACATCAATAAGAAATAGATCATACATCATTATAAGGTTGTCGAAGCCACCAAACACATCTGGCAGTGGTCCAGATAGAAGGTTCTGACTCAGATTTCTGCATAAAAAATTGACAATGTTAGGAGTTGAGTATGAAATAGGAGAGATGTAAAGAAGCTGAACAGAGAATGTGCTTACAGGTGCCTGAGATGTTTCATTGAAGTGACGGTATGAGGAATGGTTTGATTAAAATAATTGGCCGCCAAATTTCTATATCCACCAGAACAAGAATATATTGAGAATGTATAGGTAAAAGAAGGAATTGAGAAAGATGAAATTAATCTTACAAATCTGTGAGATTAGTGGGCAAGCTATTTGGTATCTCTCCATGGAAATGATTGGAACTAAGATCTCTACATAAAAGAAAAACAGGATGAGATAACTAAGTAATCAATCCTTGGAGATAAAATAATAAACAAAAAAACGTACAGGTGCTTCAAGTGTTGTAGACGAACAAGTTGATCTCCTTGAAGATTACCAGTGAGACTTAATCCTTGAAGTTTACTGCAGGAAAATAAGAATCGGTAAATCACAATGACTGATGTATTAGTTATTAGAAGAAGAAGATTTGTACATGTCAATGACTGATGATTGATGGCATGAAACCCCAGTCCATAATTCGTCACAAGGATCACCTCCCTCTAACTTCCAATTTTTAAGTTGTGTAGGGCAGTTTAGGGATCTGTAAAAATTTCTCAGTGCTTCTACTGCAAAATCACAATCACAATCACAATCCACATAAATGCTCAAATCAACCAATAAAGTAACCAAATATATACCTTCCTCAACGTCAGCGATGGCAACAGCTTGAAAGAGTAAAATTGCAAACACTACAAGTCTCTGCTTAGCCGCCATTGTCATTCGTCCTTCAAAATACAGAGATAATCATCAAAATACAGAGATAATCACCAAATTACAGAGATAATCATCAAAATACAAAGACAATCACCACTCATTCACCAGAAAAACAAACAAATTACTGTTCTGAAGATCTAACAGACGAAGAATCTTTTCACTCCAATTCAAATACAGTTAGTTGGTTAGTTAGTTATAATAGAAACCTTGTGAGCGCGCCAAATTTTTATCAATATCTGCATTTCCACCTCCACTTCCACGTGGAAGTAGAGGAAAGTCCACAACCAATTTTCTAATCATATTTTATTTTATCTTTTTTTAAATAGTATTTTAGTCACAATATCTTTCTCTATGTACATTTATTTATAAGAGTTCATTTATCATTATGTTACTGGTGATAGAAAATCTATTTATGTTAAAAATTATTATTATATAAGTTACGCTTTATTTAAAATATATAAATTTTTTATTGATCACGTATATTTAAAAAGTGATAACTATTTTATTATCAGTTTAATCAAAATTCGAGTGCATATAAAATGAGATAGTGCTAATATACATGTATCAACCATTATTTTTAAATACATTAGACGGGCTAGTAATTACTGCAATGTTTCTCAAATGAGCTAACTTATTACACATAGATATTAGTTTAGTAGAGATAACTTCATTTATGTCTTTAGCAAGCTAGTCTTTAATATAGTACGATAGAGATTGCAAAAGGATAGCCTTGTCATAGGTTGTTACCCTAGATCCTTGCTTAGCTAGTGTATCTGCTACATAGTTATCCTGCCTAAAGCTATGTCGGATCAATGTTGTAACACCTCAAAAATCTAGTAGACCTGAACAACAGAAAATTGGTTGAACCACAGAAAGGTTCACCGATCGTGAAGGGACAATGTTCCATAACCTGTTTGTGGTTCACACCCAGCCAGTGCAATGGACCACGGTGCCCACCACAAGTTGTGGTCCCAATGACAGGTCATGGATGGGTATGTCCTCCTAAACCAACAGACATCTAGCTCAAGTGAAGAACCACGGTGTCCTTCACGGTCTGTCGTCCTTCACACGGTTGGTGAAGTGGACCGTGGCTAGGAGGTCCAGAACCAATAGGCACTGGCCAACAATCATGACCCACTCGACGTACCATGGTTACGTCAACGGTCCGTCAACTACTCTGTGGGTGGGCCTCATCAGCTTTCAAGTTAGGATCGTTTTGTCTTTTCCCTATGCATTGAATATTTAAACTATGTCATTTTACTCAGTTTAAGCCTAATATTTTAGTCAAAACCTACTCAAAAACTTTATTCCTCAAAATTTATCTAAATTAGAACGAAAGAAGAGAAAGATTCGTCCATTTCCTTCAACAACAAGCAACAACGTTCTTAAATTGAAGGATTCAGCCCCGAAATCAAAGGATTTTCTCTGGAGATTTTGCCACTAGGTATGTAGGATTTCACTAGTGGGTCCCTTTCATCCACTAGATTCCTAGAATTTAGTCAGTTCCTTGATTCTTCATATCTTGTTCAGACCTAGGGTTTCTAAAACCTTAGATATTTACTGTGAATCAGATGTTGTATTATCCTAAATTGAAATAAGCTTATTTCTTGGAAATTTGCTTATTCCTTTTATGAAACTCAGAACCCTAGTTATATAAATTCTCATAGTTCACGAATTATACTTGTCAGGTCAGTTAAACAATAATCAGGCTCCAAATTTTGTATGTTTAATATATAAATATTGCATTCTCATATTGCATGTCAGTATTTTGAGCTATCAAGTATTTCAGTTACATTTGTGTCATATACATGTTCAATTGGTAGTAAACTTAACATCGAGAGGACTAGGGTTCATCATTCACTCATAGTCCCCAGACTACGTGCCAGTAGGAGTATAAGTCCCCTTTGTTAGACATCAGATTTAGTGATTATGTTAGTCATGCCTTTATTCGAGTTTATACAAAAAGAATTGAATCATACAAATGTACCAACAAATTATACAAACCTGTCATATTATATAAATTCGCAAATTATACAAACGAGACAATTTAAACTGTAGCTACAACTCATAAATATACAAACTGTAGCTATAAAATATAATTGAATTTAGGGGAAAAGGATAATATACCCCCAAATTATCGTATATGGTATGCAAATACTCTCCATCATATTTTTGGGACATTGGTGCCCTGCCGTTAAAAAACTAGAGCATATATACTCTTTATACTAACGGACATACACGTGTAATAATCTTATCCACCAATCCGACATTCATCAACGGATAAGATTACACCACGTGTTTCTATTTAGTCTTCCGTTAGAGTGAAGAGCATATAATGCTTTAGTTTTTGGACGACAAGGGCACAAATATCCCAAAAGTATGACGGAGAGTATTTATATACCATATACAATAATTTGACATATATTTATCCTTTTTCTCTTAAATTTATTATGGTGACTATTTACGAATGTTTCCAAAACAAATTATACCAAATTTAAGGGCTTATATATATAGAGAGAAAATTAGAAAAGTTTAGACTAGTGTCTTCCCTCCTCTCTCTCCGTTTGTAAAACCCTAAAATCACATCTAATCAATCGATTCTCCCCTCCTCTCTCTGAAGTTTTCTATTCGATCTTAATAACAAATTGAATCTTCATTGATTTCTCTGTAGTTTTGTCAATTTTCATTGAAGATCTATTCGATTTTAATCCAAATTTTGCTGTTGGTGATATTATATACTATTTTGCTGTTGGTGATATTGAGGGCAAAGAAGACTGGCGATTGGCGCAGAAGTCTGTTGAATGGCAGATACGCCGCATCTCCATTATATCTTGGATTGTTCTCACTTAAACTTAGCACTAGGAGAAGTTGCAGTTGTGTTGAGAAAAAGAAAAGAGTGCGTTAACTTCAATATTTTTCAAGAAGGAGAATAATGCTGACTGTGGTGCGGGTTCATCTCCCGTCTGACATTCCCATTGTAGGCTGTGAACTTACCCCCTATATTTTGTTGCGTCGTCCTGATTCATTACTCATTTCTGATGATATCCCTGAATCCGCCCCTGTTTACGGCTGTTTCTTGAGATATAAGTGGTCAGTTTCTTCTTCTTCTTCTTCTTCTTCTTCTTCTTTTTCTTCTTCTTCTACTACTTCTTTATATTTATTTGATTGTTTTTCATTCTATGGATTGAACTGATTTTCTTGTAGATTGTTTGGTGACTTCCTCATTTTCTTATGCCAAACGTTCTGTTTTTGGTTTATATTTGATTGTTTTTCATTCTATGGATTGAACTGAAATTTTGTTGCGGCTCATGAATGGCATTATATTTAGTTGTTCCAAGGAGATGATAATTATTGGTTTCCATTTAATTCCTCTCAAATAGGCTGTTTTCAAGCATATTTTTTGATCGTCAGATTAGGATATGTTTTTTGAGAAGGAAATTAGATTTAACATGGGTTTACGGTTGTGACTGTGAGTAGTAGAATGAATGTTATATGCTCTGGAAGAGAGCAACATCTCTGTAGATATTCTTAAATTGCTCCTTATCTTTCATTCAAGAAACATGATTACAACCAGATATGTATTGGAAACTCCATTAGATCTCAATAAAGACAAAAAATACACTAGGTGATTTCTTCCCATTTGACTAATTTTCTGCGGGCAAAGCTACGCAATATTTGTGCTAGTGGGAGATAGCAAGTACCTGCAAAATACTTGTGGTGCATGCAAGTTGGTCCAAACACCACCATTATAAAAATGTATTGTTGAATCTGCCCTCCCTTCCTCCAAACCCCCAACCCAATCCTGCGAATAATCATTTGAAAAGTTTGACCAGGGTATAATTGGAAATGTGTTGAGGCTTGATTTTGCTCGTAAACTGTGAAAAATACCATAATGGTGTTATGGTAGAGTCTGGGAAATTGTCCCAAAGTGTTAGGACCATTTCCTTTTTTTAAAAAAAGAAAATAGAGCTCTGATGGGCCTGATTACGTCAGGAGGTAAAATTAAGTTGTTGTATTTAGCCATAGGAGCATTTGATGTGTATTTGATCTAATGAAGGAAATCCTACTTCAAGTTGTTTGATTTGCTATAGCCCAGAGTCCCCCTTGGCAGAAAGACATCTAGACATTTGTGGCAAAGCTTAACTTCATTTTTGTCTTAGCTTACAACAACAACAACAACTAAGTGGGTCTGGGGAGCTTAGAGTGTACATAGACCTTACTACTACCTCGTGGATGTAGAAAAACTGTTCCTGAAAGATACTCGGCTCAAGTAAATGAAGAAGAAATTAATGAATAAACCATATCAATTAATAAGAAAAACAGGGCAGAGTCATTCTTTTCTTAGCTTTAGGAAGTAATTTTGGTTTATGACTAATAGTTATGTAAAATATAGAGGTAAATATATGGTGCGACATACCACATCATGCGTATTTTAGGGAAGTATCTAGCTCTCTTATAACACTAGTTAAGATCTCTTTCTTTGAAGACTCTCCTGTAACTTATAAAGTTCAATCATTCTGGGAATTTCCAAGTCATTCAAATTTCTTTTAAGGACCAAATCCCATCCTTGTTGTGACCACATTCCAGCAACAATCTCATCTTGATGTTGAGCCAAAGGCCCAAAGCAATGATATCTGGAAAAAGATCTTTTAGGCTCTCAACACCCATCCATTTATCATCCCAAAAACTGTTTTTCTGCCAAATTAAACCTTGTCATTTGACTGATTACTGGGGAAAGGCCAGACTACTCTAATAGATTTCAGAGGCCAACACAATAGGGAGTATTATACACTTTAGTTACCCATTTGTTCAATTCCTCATACTTTCTCTTAATCACCCTGTACCCGAAGGCTTGGTCCTCCTGATGGTAACTCCATAGACCATAGCCACTTCACTCTAAGGGCTTTGCGTTGGTTTTGGAGGTTCTTGATACCCTAATCCACCACGTTTCTTACTTCTGATGATGTTCTATTGGACCAAGTGAAATTCTTTTTTTTCCTTATTGACTTGTCAAGTGAAGTTTCTTTTGATTTTGTCCAACCTTTGGACTACTGACTGAGTTACATGGACGATAGATAACATATATGTAGGAAGAGCATCTAGAACTGAGTTTATCAAGTCTACCTCCCAAGACAGGACTTGAGGAGCTAACATAATCCAAAAACTGATTTCCATAGTTCAAGTGCATAATCCTTTTCTGAAGGAATCACGACTTCATTTGTACAACATGATCCTTTTTGTTGATGAAATATGATAGTTGATGTAACTGGAATTTCCCCTTTTTTGGTATTGTGTATGTACTAAATTGGATTGAAAAATTCCACGTATTCCACTTATCAAAAGCTTCCATGCATTGGTGGATGGTCTGGACGACATAACATAATAACCTTTAGAGGAACTATGCATTTTTATTCTTCTCTAATGACTTTGACTTGTGGAACTTTTCTATATGTTGTAGTATATGCCTGCATAATTCCTAAATTTAAAATTCAACGACTGAACTATTGATATAATTTCGCAATTTAATCAGCGATAGGGTCTATTTTTATATGTACTTCCATACATATTAGGTTGTATACTTAAATATCATTTTTTATTATTTATTACAATAATCTAGCTAGATGAGTAGATCTGCCACAGACAAGATGAAATCCTTATTACATCCTCTTTTTGCACAACAAAGGTTAAATACAAAATTGAATTGAACTAGATCTGAAATATAACATAGAGAAGTACGATTGTTTAGATCCTATCCCAGTGTCAAGTTCCCAGATAGGTTCTTATTATCTAAATAGCTAAACAAGCAATACTTAATGAAACATTTTCGTTGTCACAAACAAAAAGAAAAGGAACCTTGTTCCAGCTACTCAGGGATTTCTTGGTTATAAAAATGTAAGTTGCTCAGACTCTTCACTTGGTGCCACACCCATGTCGATACGATGTGGGCGTGGGACCATATCTGATCTGGTGAATGGGTTTTGGTACTTTGACCAAATTTGACTAAGTAATTTTGGACAGATTCAATGATTTCTGTAATCGAAATAAAAAGTAAGGTGAAATTGAAGAAAATGAAATGCCTTGTATATTTAACTTTTTCCTTTTATCTCCTTTCATAAAATCCTCTTGATCAATATTTTTTTTATGACCCCTCTTATTGTCTCCTCAACTTTTTCACATAATATCTCATAATTTAGGTTTTATAACTCTATTTTTAGATATTTGAATTAGTTTTAGCTGAATCCCAGCACTTGTATCCATACATGGATCCATATCCCCGAATCTTATAATTTAGATCATAGAGGATCCGACCTCTAGATCACCCGTATCGGATACCCACACTCAAGTCCGAGCAACTTAGTTAAAAATAAGCTAAAGAAAAAGTAACATTTTTATGATCTTCTCTTGATAATATTTGTATCCTGTATCTCAATAACTTCCTTTTAAGTTTATCTTTTGCATTAAGAGATACTTATCATAAGATCAGGTTGTTTATGTTTATAATAGTTAGTAGAAAGTTACCGTCTGAATATGTTCTTGCATTGTTGGTGTAAGCATTAGGTGCAGGTATATGACACAAATGACACGGTAGATTGTGAAGGAAGACTTGGATAACTGCAGATTTTATTTTTCTTTATCGAAGAACTGCAAATAAGTAATTGAATTTTGGTGGTGGAAGAAAAAGATCAATAAAAGTTACATCATATATTAGTGATAGAACACGGTACTGTGCATCATTTTAAAAAGTTTTTAGCCCTTGGAATTTCGTATCTGTAGAATGTTTAAAATATTGCTCATTCTTGTTTCTTCATTTAAACGTTGGAGAATTAATTTTTATATTTCCTTGAGTTGACCTAAAATAAATGTGCATCTCTATTTTTGTGCAATTGCCATAGGTGCACTATTAAGGAAAGTCCCTATGTGCGCTTAGTGTGTTGCAGCTTGTTGTTTTCCATCTTTTTGTTGACGTGTGGAATCATTATTTATGTTACAAGTATGAAGTCAATAAACAGAAAACAGTTTGCTTATGAGACACTATGAGTCTGTTTGGATGTGCTTAATGCTTTTGACTTATAAGCCAAAAGACTCAAGTCAGAATTTCGAACTTGTGACTTTTGGCTTATTTTTGCCTTTTCATTTCAAAAAAGTGCTCATAAGCACTGCTTTTGATATCCGAACACTCCAAAAGTGCTTAAAAGCTATTTTAACTTAAAAACACCTAAATAGTCCAATCCAAACAGGGCTCTAAGATGTATGCAATGCCGGCCATGAATTTTGTCTTGCAGAAAGAGACACTAAACAAAAACTGCAGTCAGAGAATTATGTAGATGTTGTGGATGAATATGTTAATGATTATGAATCTATCAAAAAATATGTTTAATGTTTAGGATATTAATGGCCAGTAATCGACCGGTCACACTGGTCTGTGGCATTCATTCAGTTTTCCTGTTCAGATGGATGACACAGTTCCCATTTGAAGCAGTGTATAAGAAAAGTTGTTAAATTTGAATTAAAACGTTGAAATAGTATGTGTGTGTGTGTGTACACACACACACACATGTATATATTTAAGTGCGTTTCTAATTGCTATCAGGCTTGTATGTCGATGTTAAGATGGTTTATTCCTCAAGATTTTATCACGTAGTGCATATTAATATGGAAATATGTATGCTTCCAAAGTCCTTGTTTTTTAAAGTATGAATTTCTTTTTGCCCCCCAGGGGTTAGTTCATTTTGCAATTGTTGAGGTGCTTGTATCTAGTCACAAGTCCAAGCCCTGAACTAACCGAAGTTAGTCCAGTATTTGGGTGTACAAGGGTAGAGGGTGGACTCATCCTTGAGCTTCAAAGGCTATGATTGGTTGGCTCCAGAACAATTTTTTCGGTCATATAAACAAATTCGGAAAATCCCTGAAACAGTCAACCACATTTGGGCGCCAAGAAAACTGCTCAGAAATCAACCACATGTGGGTACTGGATTGCTTCCTGGGGTTGCCATATTTTATAGTTGATATCATGGAAATTATTGCTTGACTAATAGTGTCAGTTGACACTGGCTATTTGGCTCTTTAACTGAGTTGATACTTTTCTCCACTAAAAAAATGTGATTTGAGCTGTTATTTCTCCTTGCTGCCAAGAGAAGCAATATCTATTGAATTCCTTTTTCATTACTTGTTTGATATATTCTTTATTTTTTGCAGGTACCGAATACAAAGTGATAAACATGTTGCCATGTGCAGCATCCATCCATCTGAGCAAGCTACGCTGCAGTGCCTTGCATGTGTGAAGGCCAAAATCCCTGTTGCCAAGAGTTACCATTGCTCCCCAAAATGTTTCTCAGATGCATGGCAGCATCATCGTCTTCTGCATGAACGTGCTGCTAGTGCTGTGAATGCAAATGGAAATGAGGAAAATACAGGATCTGGTGTTAATACAAGCTTGACTTCTTTGCAATCAAGCGGTAGCTTGACAAATGGAACAACACCTTTTCCTGTAGTAGTAACTCAAAGAAGTGGTGGTGAAACTTGGTTTGAAGTTGGACGCTCTAAAACTTACACCCCATCTGCAGATGATATTGGTCACACCCTTAAATTTGAATGTGCTATCATCAATGCAGTAACAAAATTAACTGTTGGAAATGCTAGTACCATGATGTCTCGAGTGATTCCTGCTCCATCTCCTACTCCACGTCGCTTGATTTCAGTTAGTGGAGTTGATATACCACTGCATCTGGACTTAGATAGTCGTTTATCATCTTCAGGAACTTTTACTGTGCTCTCATACAACATTCTGTCTGATGCATATGCAACAAATGAATTGTACAGTTATTGCCCCTCTTGGGCTCTTGCTTGGACTTACCGGAGACAAAATCTATTGCGTGAAATAGCTGGCTACCGTGCAGACATTGTTTGCCTCCAAGAGGTACCTCCTATCACATCAGCTAAAATTTTATTATGTAATTGTTTAGGAGGGTCGCTTCTTGCTTCTACATTGCAATCTAGAGGATTGAATTTGTGAATTTGATGCCTGCATAATCAGCTACTTTAGCTTAAAGAATTTCTCTTTCTTCAAGTGTAGATGTGTATACTTACCAGTATATTGTCATGTTAACTGATCTTGTGAATTGCCTATGGAATTATAAATACCCGTATCTTAGTGCTTGTATGCTTCTATTATCAGGTTCAGAGTGATCACTTTGAAGAATTCTTTGCTCCTGAGCTGGACAAACATGGTTATCAAGCTTTGTTCAAAAGAAAAACAACTGAGGTTTGTGGTGCATAGTGTGTTTTCATCTGAAAGTTTTTGATTTCTAATGACACTTTTTCTTTATGCAGGTGATCAGTGGGAATATCAATACCGTTGATGGTTGTGCCACATTTTTCCGCCGAGATAGATTCGCACATGTTAAAAAATATGAGGTATGGAAGCACAGTATGTTCCTGAAAAGGGCTTTACTCATAACACAATTTGTGCATTGATATTGTGACAAGAATCTTTGTATGCGCTTGTTGCAGGTTGAGTTCAACAAAGCTGCTCAATCTTTGACTGAAGCCTTAGTTCCCAGCGCCCAAAAGAAGACCGCATTAAATCGTTTGCTGAAGGTATCTTGTTGAATTTGTCACATTCCTTGTGGGCTTATGACGATTTTCATTCAGGACTGGGGGCTTATATCTCACTAATGTGTGCTTGACAGGATAATATTGCACTTATTGTGGTTCTGGAAGCAAAGTTCAATAGCCAGGGGGTTGACAACACTGGGAAGCGTCAACTTGTTTGTGTGGTAAGGAACCTGGTGCTCCTTTCACTTTTCTGTTTAGAGTTAACTTCTGTGTTCTGTTCTGTACATCTATGGAATAAACTCAGCCACTTTCATTGTCGTGCAGCAACCATTTTACTATTATTTCAAGTTGCCTGTGCTTTTGACAATGCCGTTTTCTCTATGATTTTCATTGTATTGTTTTAATTTTCTTACTGTCAGGAGCACCTTTCCGTGTCATCTATATTAAGATTAAAGAAACTGTATTGATGAATCCAGATAGTCCCAAGACTTGAAATTTCTAGAAACGACGAATGAAATTGTCAAAATAGATCTTAACAGTGGAAACTTTTGCATCTGACCTGGAAATATTATCCCAGGGTCTATAAACGAGTACAAGTCATTTAAATGAAGGTAGTTTGCCTAGTGCTTATATTTGCTTCAGTGTAGGTTCTTTAGGTTAAGAATGTTTATAATCTGCAGGAGGTTTCATGTTGAATGTTTATGATTTGTAGAAGGTTTCATGTTTTAATGTTTATGATCTGCAGAAGATTTCACGGTTTAGTTTTTATGATCTGCAGAAGATTTCACGTTTTTATGTTTATGATTAGCTGTAGGTCTCATGTTTTCCTTTCGAGTGAAGCACTATTTGGCAATATGGCATGTCCTTTTGCTGCCTGTATCTTTATTTTATGTTTTGACCGATAGGCATCTTCCTCATAGGTTCTGGTTGACAGAGTTGAAGGCCCTTGAACTATTGTAGATTTGTGTCCTTTGGAGGCGTGTTCATCATGCTCTTAGATTTCTAAAGTGATATCAGTTTGATATATTTGAAAGTATCCTGATCTCTAGAATTTAAGAAGAATCTCCATCTTTTTAAAATAAAGGATTGTTAGACTTGCAAAATATCTCGACTAATAGTTGAGGGGGTAGTTGAAGGCCCTTGAACTATTGTAGATTTGTGTCCTTTGGAGACGTGTCCATCATACTCTTAGGTTTCTAAAGTGATATCAGTTTGACATATTTGAAAATATCCTGTTCTCTATAAAATAAAGAAGAATCTCCATCTTCTTGAAATAAAGGATAGTAAGTAAACGTGCAAAATATCTCGACTAATAGTTGAGGGGGTAGTAAGACAACTCTAGCTAGTAAATAGGACTATTTAGAAGGACTGTTAGTTTATTCTTAATTTTCTTTTCTCTATAGCCTCTAGGAGTGAAGTACAACAGTTTTGGGAATATGCAAATTACGAAAGAATGTTCTTCAATTTTTTAATTCTATTGGGAAAAACAAGAACGATCTTTAACATAAACTGCTAATTTTGGAGCAACCCCTGAAAGAGTGCCACCTTCTGCATAGCTTGCTTCATAAGTTACTCCTCCCTTTTGTTTCAGATCACATGGTGGAAATGAAATTATGCTCTCTCTCACACACATTTGTTCTTTCCTTTTTCATTTTCTTTGTGCATCTGGGGCATTGGTGATTGGTGAGAGTGATATCAGATCTGAATATAGTAACTGACAACAAGATGCTTTAAAATGTCAAATTTCTTCCCTGCCAATAGGCAATTTTGAGCTTATTTCATGAAACAGTCCTAGTTTACGCGGACCACATGTTGCGATAAGCTGACACAAACCAAAGCCTAATCAGACTCTGGTTCCTCTACTCTACCTTAAAATGCTTTATGTTGTACCACATGCCTTTTTTACTTGTGTTCTTATTTTTCCCTATCCATGACGTATTGTTAACTCTGATTGTGGTATAATTGATAAAGTACCATGGAAATGACTGGTATTCAGCTGCTATATTGGTTACTTAACTTAGATGCCTGGAGAAAATAACAAGGCCTTGAATCTTTGTTCTTCTAAGGAGGTCAATTTTAGAACTAGTTCCTTTTAGTAAGAGTTTTACCATGCTGTGGTTAACGTGAACTCAATTGATCTGGCGAAAACTTTTCTTCATTACAAGATTCTTGTATTGTGCCTAGGCAGCAGTCTCCAGTATGCTATTGTGAAAGTTGGAGCAACCATAAGTTTACTTATGAATCTCTTATGGACCGCACTTAAATTGGTGAAAATCTTCTGCTAACATTCTTTCATTTCTGAATGCAGGCTAACACACATGTAAATGTTCATCAAGAGTTGAAGGATGTCAGACTTTGGCAGGTTACTATTGGATAACAAATTAAATTGTTCATTTTATCTCAGTCTTGAAACTTGATTGGCAATTTGTTTGCATTTAGGTTCACACACTTTTAAAAGGACTAGAGAAAATTGCTGCTACTGCTGACATTCCAATGCTGCTCTGTGGCGATTTTAATTCAGCGCCTGGAAGGTTCATGTTTTTCTTGATTTATAATTGCATGTTCTCTCATTGGCAGTGTTAAGAGTTTTACCTCTATTACTTCCTCATTTTATGCAAAAATCAGGCTGGAACAGTAACATTACTAATAAAAGCTCTTGGAAATGCAGTGCTCCTCATGCACTTGTTTCAATGGGGAAAGTTGATCCAATGCATCCAGAGTTAGCAGTGGACCCTTTTGGTATTTTGCGTCCAGCCACAAAGTTAACACATCATCTGCCATTGGTATCCACTTCAGTGACTTTAGAAAGCTCCTGTTTTCCATTGTCTTTCATAGTAGATATGTTTGCTTCGCCATGTCCCTACCCTTCATGAGCACATATATATTTTTGTATTAGACTCCATAATTGAGAAGACTAAATAAGCTCTGTGACTATATTGGTTATATTGGTATATATCTGTACAGGTAAGTGCTTACACATCCTTTGCCCAAATACCTGTGGTTCCTGGACTAGCTCAGAAACGGAGGAAGCTTGATCCCAGTACGAACGAACCTTTGTTTACAAGCTGCACCAAAGATCATTTTGGGACTCTTGATTATATATTCTATTCTGGTATGGTTGCATGGTTCTGTCTTTAAGATATTTTACATTAATGACTTGTATTCCATTTTTATGTTTCTGCATGTGGTGATAACTATAACACAACTTTTTGTACCTATCTATAGAATTGTGTTTAGACTAATATGTTTGATGGTTTTAATATGTGCTTCCAGCCGACTCTGTAACAGTTGAATCGTTGTTAGAGCTCTTGGATGAGGAAAGCTTGAGAAAAGACACAGCACTTCCTTCTCCACAGTGGTCCTCTGATCATATAGCACTCTTAGCTGGGTTTCGGTGCAAGCCTAGAACTAGGCGTTGACAATGGGTATGCAATTTCTTTCTGTTGATTACATATTTGCTTGTTCACCATTGTTGGTTTTGTTACAATTAATTGTTCATTTTGGTGCAGGTCTTGCTTGAGGGATGAAGTTGAAGATAGAAGCACAAAACAATCCAAAGGACAAATATAAGTCATTGTATGAATAGTAGCTGATGATATGGCCCCCTGCCTTCTTTTTTGGGTGTTCGCGGTGGGATAGCAGTTGATCCTTGTATTATGCTACCTTATCATCACATAGAAAAGTATGATAGTTTTTTTTTTTTGAAAAGTCACTGAAAATTTGCATCAATGTATGTTCTTTAGAATAAAAGAAGAGTTAGAGTAGAGTTTACGGGCAGAGGAGGAAAAGTGGATTTAATTTCCCCTTGACTTTTGCTGGTGTGGTCGATAGTTGATTTTTTTACCATGAAGGTTAATTGGAAATTGTGGTCGCTGACTTTTTCTTTTTTGTGCATTACTGGGTGAAAGAGAGAGAGAGAGAGTCAGGTTTAAGAAATAAAAATAACACTCATACACATTTAAGATGATATATATCAAGTTATGCACATACTCTTTAAAATTAAACTACTTATAGCAGATTATTATTGACTTATATCATATCAATTAAAAATATATTAATTAAAAATAAATTATAAGTAATTATTTAAATAATAATAATTAATATGTTTAAATATTTACTTTTATTTTTTCAATTATCTTTTTTAAACCAAACTCTTTAAATTTGTACTGATTAATTATACAGTTATCTTTTACAGTTTTTAAAATAAATAATAAATTATTATTAGTTAAACTTCACATTATATAATTACCTTTTTTAAAGGCAGAATTGTCTGGTGGACCCTTATACTTGTATCAGTTTGTATTCTGGATACTTCTAGTTAGCCTTTTGTCATCTGGACCCCTGAACCTAACCAAAATGAGATTTTTAAACCCCTCTGACCATGTGTGTACCTCACTCTCCTTCACATAAATGACATGCCATATCCACGTCAGATATATTAATGCATGTCATAATTATTTCATAACTATTTTTAAAAAATATTAATCAAAATTATTTAATAAAAAATAAAAAAATAAAATCTTAATTTATTTTTTAGAGTATTATTTCACCATTTTCTATTCAACTTTTTCTTCGACTTCATTACTCCACTTTCATGTTTTGCATTTTCATATGTTTTTTTGTGTTTTGTTTGATCTATTGATATGTTTGTTTAATGATAGAAAAAGTGGTGAAGATCTTGGTGAGCTATAATGGAAAAAGATGAAACCTCCATACATCCAATTTCTCAATTCACTGCTAAAATCCATGGAGAAATTTCATGCCAAACCAATTCTTTTTTCCTTTCTTCATAATCATTTTCAGCCATTTTCATCCCAAACAAAACCTTTTTCTTTTCTTCTTCAGAATCTATTAACATCAACTTACCAAATCGGAGCACTAAATCGCAATCACCGGAGACCACTATTTCACAGTGGAATAAGGGAGAGAGAGGCGGCACCGGTCAATGTAGAGAAGAACGATGTGGTGAGGGTGCGAAGTGATGGCGATAAAGAGGTTTTCGGTCAGATCTAGTGGTGGGATGACTTAGGTTGTTGATTTTGTGGAGGTTAGAGGAGGAAAGGAAAATGGTGATGGTGTGCGGTGGAGATGTAGACAGGTGAGGGAGAGAGTTTATCGATTTCGCAGGCAAAAATGGCGACGATGGTGGTGATGGATTTTCTATTGATTTTGGATGAAAATGGTGAAAAGGATGGGATATTTGGTGAAGAAGAAGAATTTTTAATTAATTGTTTTTTTTTAAATTTATTTATTATATAATTTTAGTTTTTTTTAACCCAAAAATGTCATTCACTCGCCTTAAGGAGTGTGAAATCACACACTTTTGCCAACTCAACCATCTTAAAGCCACATAAGCGTGGTCAATGGTCAAAAGAGTCCGATATATTGTGTTTTATTGAGTTTAAGGGTCCAAATGACAAATAGATAAGTAAAAGGGTTCAGAATACAAACTGATACAAGTATAAGGGTCCACCAGACCATTTCGCCTTTTTAAAACAAAAATTAAATAATAGGGATTTGATTTTGATTAAATCCCTACTTTACCGTTGCCCAATAACTACCGACCCCCATCTCACCCATTACACGCCATCTTCCCCAACACGTCTAAATCTTCATCTCCCCCAAATCCCCTGACTGATCACCATTGCTATTACCCTTCATACATCAATTCTCAAACATACCTCACTCATCATCTCTTCCATCACGCCTGATTCATCCCCATCCCCATCATCCCTCACAGATCAGTTCATCCCCAAACCCAAACATCCACATTAAGTTCGTATAGAATGTCGAGGAAAGGTAGTGAAACACCCCGTAAAAGTAGAAGATTGGTCGATGAATCACTATCTAATGACTTTCATGTTCCTTAATTTAATATTTTGACACAAACTCAATCGCAAAAATCAATTGGAAAAGAGACGGCTAGTTCCGTTAAATCGAAGATGAAAAAAACAAAAACAAAGAGGCAAAGAAAAGAGGGAAGAAGAGGAAAGGAAAAGAAATTCAAACATCGTCAGAATTCGAGTCTGACTTACTTGACGAATTAAAAAATACAAGATCAAAAAAAGCAAAAGGCATTGAAATTGATTGATCAACAAGAACGTCTTCAAAAAAGGCGTCAGAGATACAAGCAACAAATAAACCCAAAAAAGTTGTTAAGGTTAGTAAAAAGATTATTTCAAATTTCGATTAAAATGTGTTGTGTAAATGTGTTTAATTTTTAATTTTATTTGTCAATAGTATACTATATGAAATTTGTATATTTTATGTATGAGTTAAGTTTTTAGTATTGTATATTATAATTATATATGGTATGATTTAATGTTGTATGATTTGTATATGATATTATCGGAATACAGCAGTGTATAATTTGATATATAAAATGATGTATTAATATTGTATGATTTGTGTATGAATTAATTGATTCTCTATCAATACATGAATATGCATTAATGTATAAAATGATGTATTAACTTTGTATGATATGTGTATGAAATGATTTTATTGTCCATTAGAATATCAGTGTATGAATGTTGTATTAATGTTGTATATCGTGTATTTTTGAATATTATAATACGTATTATCACTGTATATTTTATGTTTTGATTTTGATGTATGAATTGATGTATTGGTACTGTATGAGTTTTAGTTTGTAGTTTAAAAGTCACAGATTAGTTTCTTTTTTAAAATCCATTATGCATTAATATTGTATGAATTATGTATGAACTGATGTATTAGTTTGTATGATTTGTGTATGAATTGAATTGACTATCCATTTAATATAGCAGTGTATATTTTATGTTTTGATTTTGATGTATGAATTGATATATTGGTACTGTATGAGTTTCATTTTGTAGTTTAAAAGTCATAGATTAGTTTTTAACAAAAAACTAATATGCATTAATATTTGTATGAATTATGTATGAACTGATGTATTAGTTTGTATGATTTGTGTATGAATTGAATTGACTGTCCATTAATAAGGCAGTGTATCAATGATATTTCTATGAAATTATATAGTATGTTAAAAGTATTAATTTAGTTTTACCAATTTTATAGGAGAAGAAGGTACAAACAAATTTATCTTCATATATCAACATGAATATGTTCGTTGATCTGTTGATCTTCCTCGGTCAAGATAAGTTCCAACAATTTTTACAAGAAACACCATTTGAATTTTTTTATGATTTATATAACATAATTTCTTTTCTTTGCTGATTCCTCTTAATGAAATTTTCCATGAATGTTAATTGTTGCGCCATATTTTTCTTCTTGAAACTGAAAATGACAGAGATGACAACGTAAATGGTACAGAGTTAAACTTTGATTAAAAGAATTTTTGTTGTTGTAACCTGGTCTAAAATCTGGATCAATTTCTGATTTTGTTTCTGATCCGTCTATTCTAAATAGACTTATCGCAAAAATTTTTGGGAATATGGACAAAGTCCCCAAGTCAAATTTTTACTAGAAGTTTAGATTGAAAAACTTTTGGGAAGAGGACGACCGTTTAAAAATTGAAATTTTGTACTTCATTTCGTCATTTCTGACTGCTTCAGATCCTTCAAAAGCAATAATTTCCAAATTATATTTTGATTTAGTTGATTCTGGCCACCAGTATGCCACATTTCCATGGGGGAATGAGTATTTCAAATTAACACTTAAAGCGTGCAGTCATACGTTATAAAAAAATCCTTCGTCATTCAAGTTCAGCCAGTTCCATATAGCCTTGCAGGTATGATTTTATGAGTGTTGTCTTCCATTTGACAACGCAATTGCTATCCATGCTTCAAATCGCACACCGTGTATCCTGAACTGGAAGACAACAAATGACGTTATTTATTTTGATGATTTGAACAAAACGATATTTAGAACACATGGCAATCAGGTAATTTTTTATTTAATGTTATTAAAGTAATTATAAATTACACATTCTCATATTTTTTTTTCTGCAACATAATTTCAGAAATATGATTTTTACTGAAGAAGAGTTAAATGTCATGGATGAGATCACCTTAAATCAATCTCCCAGTCACCATGATTCTGAAGAGCCAGGAACCTCGGAAAAGTAGGGCATTGATGTTGAACAAAAATACGTAGATTTAAAAGCAGAAATTGCAGAGGTATAAATGAAAATTTACGATTGTAATATTTTAAGATTTTACATTGTACATGTCAAATTTATTACTTTGTAATGAACATGTTATGCGGAATTGAAAGAGCTCAAATCTAATGTTAGTTCCAATCACATTTAAATTTAATAATATAATTATTATATGTTTTATTTTATTATTTTAATATATTTTTTTCATACATTCATAAGGTTGACAAGCACATGGTTGAAATCAAGAATTACGTCAACTCGACTAAGCTGATAATTGAAGAGATTAGATTGTCAAGAGGTCAACCAACACCGAATGCGCAACAACAGGTATAAATCAATGTGTGTATTGTGTATCAATGTTGCGTGATCATAGTATGTATTAGTATTTTGTGTTATTTGTGATATGTTTATGATCATTATATAAATTTGTAATGAATAATAGAAAAATTTTTATATCTGTATGAATATTATATAAATGTTGTTTTAATTATGTATGTTAATGTGTTTTCATACATATATTAATTATGTATAACTTTTGTGTAGAAATGCGTGGCACTTTGTTTTTCATATATGTATGAGCACTGTAAAAATGTTATGTTAAAAATATATGAATTTTTTTTAACATATGTATGAAAACTGTATAAAAATTGTATTAAGTAATGTGAAACTATATAATAATGAAACTGCTTTTACAGTTTTAGGTTATTTTAAATTTAGTTTAATTACTGTATTCATATTTGTGAAACTATATACTAATAAAACTATTATACTAATGTTTGATTTAATTTATTTTGAAAAATTAGAATATATTGACATTGTTTGAAATCTAATATTAGGACGATGCCACTTCAAATGTTGCACAATCCGATAAACCTCCAACAGACCAACCTTCGATTTCAATGGGTGAATATGTTCACATTTAAAACACAGATGGTATGTTATATACAATATTATGACATGTATGTTCTTTTACAAATTTGTTTTGAGCTAACGATTTTTTTCTTACCAAGATGAAGCTCAAAAGTCAATTGGTGATTTTTTCAACGCCGACTTACCTGGATCATCAACTTCAAAACCACCAACTTTGGATGATTACCCTGATTTTACTATGACAGAAATCATTGCACTTGATCCGATTCTAAATGCTACCACAACACCAGATGTGCAATCAAGACACAATAATCCCGTCAAATATGAATCTTCTTCTTATATTCGACTGTCGGAATCCGAAAGAAGTTCAAAGAGAGTTCCAGTTTTCTTCCCAATCAAACATCCATTCGCAAGTCACAATGATTTTGATGTTCCAGCTGATATGATTGACCAGTTCAACCAATGGGTTATGAAAGATGTTTCAAATAGGCGTGACAGGTACAGATATATGTATAAATCATATTATTTTATTTTAAAATTAACAATATCAATTTTTATACAAAATTTATCGCAATATTCACAGGAAAGCAGCATATACAAAGGTGAAAAATACCTTTCATCCTCAAATGGACTTTGGCGTTGTCAAAATCGCAGAATAAGATTTTTTCCACATAATGAGTCAACCGGGCAGACCTTGGGAGGACGGGATAAAACATACTTTGAATCAATATTATGAATGATATGTTTAAATTATATGTTACTTGATGTTTGAATTGTTGTATTTTAATGTTGTATGATTTGTGTATGTATTGAGGTATATAATGAAATATTACTATATATGAATTGAGTAAAATGTTATATGCCTGCTATTTTATTAGTTATAAAGTCACATTGTATGTTTTTGATACCCATATGTTGTATTAGTATTTACTTGAACTCTATATTAGTTTACGTAACAAATGTTGTTTTTTAAAATTGTTTGAATTTGTGTAATAATTGATCTACGAATTTAAGTAACAACTAATGCATTACTAATATGTGAATTATGAAATAATTTTTATGTTTGCATTATGTGTGTATGAGCTATGTATGAAACATGTATATACATTGTTTATATAATGTGTGCATATACTGATATAGATGTGTATATGATACGACAATGTATGAAATATCGAATGTGTTTTATTTATTCTTTTTTGTTGTAACAACATATTAATACAATTATGTATTATCTTCAAAAGAAGGCAAAATACTTCCAAACATCAATTTCATACAACACTGTTGACTGTTGATTTATGGCGTAGATTGACAACATTGAGAAACAGTGGAGACTGTCAGATTGCGACATGAGATCAATTGCCCCCGACCACGATGTTGGTCAGTGCATTAGAGAATTTATGCTGCTTGCTAACATTGCTTGGGACAGAATCGGTGAA
Organism: Solanum pennellii; assembly: GCF_001406875.1. Classification (NCBI taxonomy): domain Eukaryota; kingdom Viridiplantae; phylum Streptophyta; class Magnoliopsida; order Solanales; family Solanaceae; genus Solanum; species Solanum pennellii. The sequence goes on from NC_028639.1 coordinate 22,692,797, forward strand.
ATCCTTATCCCTGTCAATATTTTTGAGAAATTCCATTGGTTTCTTGTTGCATTCAGAATCAAGCGTAGATCTCTACATGTATACGATTCGGTGAGTGGCGGAGTTGTTCACAACAAATTAGTTAATGAAGCTGTTGATAAACTTGCAATCATGATACCATTATTTCTAACAAGTACAGAATTTTATGGCAAAAGACTTGATCTATATGAAAACAATATCCCTGAATATCAAAACAAGTTTCAATCCAAACCTCTCGAAATCAAACATGTGACACATGTTCCTCAACAAGAAGACAGTTTCAAGTATGTAATCTCTATACTATATTAATTTTTTAGTTACTATAGAAATTTCTAATTTTAAATTGATTACAGCGATTGTGGTCTATACTCCTCTCTTTTTGCCGAATATATCAGCTATGATATTTTTGATGTGTCTGATATTGATGTCGATGCAATATATCATCGTCAGAGGTATGCCACGTTACTTTGAAACTATGCAAAATCAAAGAATGAAGAGGGAGCAATAAGCGACAGTGAAGTTACGAGTACAGTTGCCAGCAAGTATGGTAGACCTCGCACGCAAAAAGAACAAGTTATGGACACTACAATTATCCCACTCCAAGACCACTGATAGGAAATAGAAAAAGTTCAGTCCACGCTTTGCATTCTTTTTTGAACTACTTATTTTTTTAAACAATATAACAATTTATGATATTTTCCATTTTTTTTATTAATATGAATTTCAATTTTGTTTATATAATTTATCAATGTTACCCTTATTTTTGTATGAACTGATTACTACGTTTATACATATAACACAACACTTTTACTATCTTATTTTTTGACTATGACAAATATCATATATTTTTTGATACACATATATTATCACTTCTGTATAAATATGTATCCAATATTTATGCATATTGTTAGAAATATCTTGCAACTTTATATGAACTAATTTAACAATAAATTCATGTACCAAAATATGTTGAAAATGATTTATCATGTACGAACTTTGTATGAAATATGTATGAAATTTTGTATGAAATATGTATGAATTATGTATAAACTTTGTATCATTATTATATTTGAATTTTGTATGCATTTTGTACACGATTTGTATATCAGCGGGATTCATTGTACATTTTAGAAATTTTAAAAAAATAGTTGATCCATATAATATGAATGTTGTATGCACTATATACTATGTATGAAATTTTAATAATAATTGTATACATTAGTTCACACTTTTACTATCTTATATTTCGAGTATGATAAATATCATATATTTATTGATAAACATACATTATCACCTTTGTATAAATATGTATCAACTATGTATGCATATTGTTTGAAATATATTGCAACTTTGTATGAAATAATTTAACAATTCATTCATGTACCAAAACTTGTTGAAAATATTTTATCATTATGTATGAAACTTTGTATGAAATATGAATATTTGTATACATTAGTTCACACTTTTACTATCTTATATTTCGAGTATGATAAATATCATATATTTTTTGATATACATATATATTACCTTTGTATAAATATGTATCAACTATGTATGCATATTGTTTGAGATATATTGCAACTTTGTATGAAATAATTTAACAATACATTCATGTACCAAAATTTGTTGAATTTTTTTTATCATTATGTATGAAACTTATATGAATTACGTATGCCATAATTAATAGAAGTTAATTGATGTATGTTTATTTTATTTTATTTTTGTATGAATTTTGTATGAAATTTGTCTTTCAGTAGTATTCATGTATGCATTATATACTATGTATGGAATTTGAATAATAATTGTATACATTAGTTCACATTTATAAATAGTGTGTTTCACTGTTAATGATACCAAAATGCAATACATACATAAAAAATTGTGTCTAACAGTCAAAACAACATAAACACAAGAAATCATTTTTTAAGCACTGGATAATTTGAACATGTCTTTCTGTTCTGTCCAACTTAACGGCATCTAATGCAAGTGATTTTTGACCTTTTAAATTTCACGTCAGCAAACCCCTTCCATCGCTCAAGTATTGATCTTCCCGCTGTTTTCTTTGGACCGGGTGGCATCATTTAGGCTCTAAAATATAACTTGGTATATCTCATGTACTCTCGCATGGGATAGGTTCAGCAAGATGACATATGCATCTTTGAAATTCTTCAAGCTATAAAAAGCAGAACAGAAATCTGCTTCATGCAACTTTCTGTATCTAAGAACTGTGATTACATGACCACATGGTATTTCATAATGTTGAAATCTTTCGCAATTACACATCTTTGTGTTCAACTTTACTATGTACTTCTTTGCTCCTTCAGCTACATCATGCATATCAACAGTTGAAGGTATCACCTTAACAACAATTTCAATGTGAAATTGTTAAAATTTATATGCCACTAAATTTTTTGAAATAAAATACATTTAATTATTATTGAATTGAGAAAAAAACATACCCTCACATTGCAAGACAAAACAATACTTTTCTGGAGATACAAATAATATTTTTTTGTCAGATCAGATGCTGTTTTATCAGCCTCCTCATTGTGCTTGTGAATCCATCTTTGAATTGTTATCCTCATAAATTCAAGAAGTGAAATCAATGGTAACCTCCTTGCTAACCTGTTAACATTATTCAATGACTCGGCGATGTTTGAAGTCATGATCCATGTGCGCTTACAATTCAAATAAGCTCTTGACCATTTGGTATAACCAATATCAAATAAGTAAGGTCTTATTCGCGGATCGATCTGGTCTATTCTTCTCGTAATCGTCTCAAACTAGTGTTTTGTATAAGCCTTTGCCACTGTAAAAAATAAAATCTTCAAATCTTCAGTATTCCGATTGAATTTCTTTAACACATTACATGATAGGTGCCATATGCAGGAATAATGTTCACATTCAGGATATACAGTAGCAGTCTCTTTCTATATGCTCTCATTTCGATCTGACATAAAACACATGTTTTGTCTAACTCCATACGCTTCTTTAAACTTTTCAAAGAACCAGGTCCATGAAACGTCGTTTTCAGAATCCACTATCGCATACGCCAATGAAAGTATATGACCTGATCCATTTTTTGAAAAAAATATCACACAAATTGGAAACATTCGTAATATCATATATTTTTTTATTGTATAATGGGATCAAAAATTACCTCCCGGATCCATGGTGCTGACAGTCAACATTGTACCACCATATGAACATTTTAATCCTGCCCTATCAACAACTACAATTCGCTACAATACTCCAGCCTCTAATACAAGCTTCTAATGCAACAAATGCGTATAAGAATTTATCAATTCCTTTCTTTCTATTTTCAAGACGGATTCCGGATATGTTTGCTCCAATATGTATAGATAACCTGAATTTTTTTCAATTATACAATACGATAGTGTAAAACATCATATACATAACTGAATGGATACATAAAGAACACTTAATTGATACAAAAAGGATACATACTTTAATACCTATTTAAATATAGATACACACATAAAGGATACAAAATTGATACATAAAGGATACTACACAGAAAATTTTATTTCATTCTGAAAACAAACTGTATAGTAATTTTTTTTATTTTCACAATTAAAAAAACTTCTAATTCATAATTTACTTCGAAATTACCTGGTAGTTTGGCATATGATTCGCCCGGATCTCCACGCACAAATTTTAACTTTTTCTTTAGCTCTCCACGCCTGTATGTATGTTAGCGAAACATCATGCAATTTCAACATATCATCAGCTATATCCTTTGGAGTGTATACAGTAGATGGATCAATATACTTATCCATTACTAAGACAGCTACAATGTTAGTTATCCCCTGACGTCTTGCATACACTCTATCTCTAACAGAACAAGTGTGTTCAGCATTGTACTTCCTAACTTTGAATAAACTTGATTTATTCAAACTAGATGCATTCATCATCCAAGAACAACTCTCAGAAAGACAAATCATGTGATAACTGTTTAACAAATAAAAAAATATACATTTAAATTTTATACAGCAAAACAAATCAAATAAAAAACATAAATAAAAACAATGACGTGTACTTACTTAGATGCATTAGAACGCTGTACACGAATTTTGAATTTTTCGACAAGTCCAACATGCCTCATCACCTCCTTAAGTGTTTCCCTATTATTGTAAATCTGATTCTCAAGTACAAATAGGTTGGAATGGTCATTTATTACATCATTATCTCCTTCACTATTCTCATCGACATATTCGTCTAATTTTACTCCAGTCAAACGGATAGAATTGTTAGAGTATAAATCAACATTAGTTTGTGTTAAACTAACTTCAGAATGTATTCTATCAGTAATAACTCCAGAATCTTGATTATACATCTCACAATCTTTCAAAGAGATGCACAATGGATATTTTGTAAAGAAATCTAAATTTACTCTCTTTTGATCTAGAAAAACCCTTATCCCAACATCATTGTGAATACTAATAGGTATACACATATCACCAACAATATATTTTATCTCAATAGCACTTATATTAACATCTATATTAAGTTGTGATATTATCGCACTAACTAGACCACTATACAGAGTAGACGCATCATATATGTACTTGTTTCACATATTTACCTGTTTCACAACATTAAAATAAAAATTAGTACAACATAATACATATTAATTACAAAATAATGTATACACCATTCATACACACTTATTATACCTTTCAAAAAACTATAACATATCGAAATTACTTTGAAAAGATAGCTCATACACATAAAACATAAATTCATACCCATTTCATATACAATTAATATACATTTCATCATCACATGCCATATCTACATTTTTTTCACAAACAGAATATTTACAAAAAATAAATACAAATTTCATACACATATTGGAAACATTTCATACAGAATTTACCTTCGTTTACCAAACAGTAACATATATTCAAAATATACTAAATACTAACATAATACCTAATTCATTCACAAACAGAATATCTACAAAAAATAAATACAAATTTCATACTCATATTGGAAACATTTCATACATAATTTACCTTCGTTTACCAAACAGTAACATATATTCAAAATATACTAAATACTAACATAATATATAATTCATTCACAAACAGAATATCTACAAAAAATAAATATAAATTTCATACACATATTGAAAACATTTCATACAGAATTACCTTCGTTTACCAAACAGTAACATATATCAAAATATACTAAATACTAAAATGATACATAATTCACATATAATTCATACACAATTATTTAAAAGTACATGATGTCACACACAGAAATTGCTATTCACAACAAACTTCGTACTTTAAAAACATAACAAATTGGAATCTTCAATTTTATTATAACTTAAACATCTATATAGTTCGTGCTTTTTTTGAAATATGGTTTATAATAAAACACTGTTGTATACAAAAAAAATAATATTATATATATTGATTAACAACCAAACACAAACCAACAAAATGTAACAAATACCAACTTGTTGAATTTCACCTTCCACCATGTTTAACTAATATAGATAAAGTATTGTCCATCACAACAAATTACGTTTTTTCAACAGCAAAATATATTCAATAAATACAAAAAACTAAAACAAAAATGAAATGAAATCTGCTAAAAAAATTGAGAGAAACGCGAGAAAAAAAAATAGATTTTACAATGATATCAATTTGTTAGAGAAGTTTTAAGGAAATAAATCACAACTTAATTTGATTTTCAACTAAATTGAGTGTTTTAAAGTAACTAGATATAATCAGATTTTTTTAAATTTCCTTAAAAGGTGCTAATCAATTATCTTTCTATTAAATGTATTTCATTTAAATAAAAAAAGATGCTATTTTTCATTTCAAAATTGGTCCTTTTTTTATTAATTATTTTAAATTATTTAAATTTTTAGTTTTATTTTTGATAATATGCTATAACTTGCTATATTAAATGTTATACATTAAAAGACAAACTCTAATGTTATAGATTGAGAATATTATTATAAAATATGCTGTATACCTAATTTTCACGTCGCAATGAATTTGCTCACACTGAAATGAAACAATAGAAACTTAGTTTCCATGGCCAATCAATGGTAAGAAATTAAAGCAACCTTCTTGTGGGTACATTTTGAAATGACAAAATTCATCTCGTCCATGAATCAGATCCAGATTGTGGGCAGTTTTCTTGATGGTCATTACTAAAAGTTTCTTCTTTACCATTTTTCTATGAAGAAGATATAATTATTATGAAATTATAATAGTTAATTAGGAATTAATTAGTGTAAAACATAGTTAAAAAAAGAAAAGTTAAAAGTAATAAAGAAAAGAAAAGAAAAATATATAAAAAATTATAATTTCTGATATGGCGTTGACATAACGTTGATGTGGTAGTGAGCCTAATACACCACATACTATGAGAGTAGTTTTACACGCACCACGGTGGTATTAAATTAATTTTAAGTAGTAAATGTGTGTAATAGATTGCCATGATAATTGAAACGTGTAACTGATTTTTCAGGACAAATTTAAAGGAGAATTTATGTCTTTTCCCTAAAAATGAACAACATGATAACTACATGCATGGGTTAATGCACATAATCTTCACATAAGAACATGCTTTTGACGAAAACAAGTAAATTAAGGGGTTGTGTGCCCAACAAATTTATAATTTGAAATCATGAATGAGGTAAATTGATGTTTTGTTTGGATATGCAATTTTAAGTTATATATTTTGCTCATAGACATAAAACCCCCATAAACTATAAAATTATTAAAATTGCCTCAATTCTTTATACAACCTTACCAAACAAACAAACGTCATAACAAAATTATAATACACATCATAAAGTTATCCTAAAAAATTACAACATACATTTTTTTTTCAATAAAAAAACAAAATTGAACATGAGTTGCAATATAATACACTATCACACAACTATGTTGTCACTCTTTGACATTCTCGCAAAAAAATAATCATATATAGATGTAAAAAGGTTTTTTTTTTAACAAAATATAAATTTGTGGTCAATTTTTATATATATTTTTAAAAATATGAAATTATGAAATGAAATTCCCAAATCAAGCTCTTTAGAGAATTGAAAATTTCATCTCATGATTTCAAATCATAAGATAAAATCGCATGTAGTTAAAATCTTACTTACCTCAAAATTAACAACTTAATTTCACTTGGAATGTCAAATTTGAAGGATTTTTTAATGGCAAAGCAACAACAAGATGTATACCTTAATACTTGCAGCGATAATATTTGACAATGTCTTTGATATAGATTCACTCCAAATCCAAGAAATTACAAGATCAACTCCGTCTCTCAAAGAAAACGTAGTGAAATTCACAAACTAAGAGTGTCCTTAGTGTGTTGATTAATTTGTGTAAAAACTAGGATATGTTTTCTTTTCTGATCTTTGTTTTTTCACGTTCTACCCTTTTTTCCACGTTTAAAAAGATACTTTCTCTAGAGTCTTTTAAGGAGAGGTTGAACAATTACTTTGTAATTATTCCCGCTTATTATTTAAAAAGCATTATCCATTTAATTAATTAATTAATTATTTGGATCAAATAGAAACGGATAGAGTCAGTCAAAATCGGATCGAGCCCCCAAAACAAAAAACTTACATCTCCGACTTTTCACGCGATAGACAAGATCAAGCCAACAGAACATCAATTAGACAGACAATTCATACGATAAATAGTTCTGTGACTTGTGAGCATCAAGAGCTTACCTTTAAGGTTTTACAAGCCCTATATAGGAATCCAATCACACGTGAAAAGAATTCGCTCTTATTTTAAGGACACTATTACTCATAATACCCAGACATCATTCACTACTTCAGTAGTTACTTATTCGAAACCTCATCCTCTTAAAGAGGTTAATTCGAGTTCATGTTTAACTTTATAGACACTCAATACCAATATGCCTAGTGCAATAGCCAGCTTGTGTGTACAAGTTTTTTATTCAATTAATCTTCTTTTCTTTCTACTCGAATCTATCTGTTCCAACTCAACTATTTTTCTAGACATGCACTGAATTACCAAATCATTCATGCCTATTAGTAACACGCTAAAGTTGCAACATTGATTGAAACTTCAAGAAACAACAAAAGGTCTAAGGGAATTTTGTTGAAAAGTTATTTTTAACTTTTCGAGATCTCACATGATGAAGAAGCAGAGAACTATTCTTTAATTGACCCATTAATCGCTTCACACATGTGGTATGAAGTACGTGCAATGATTTTTTCACTTTATACAGGTATATGTGTTATTTGTTTCGGTTATCCAATATTGTATAGACCTTGGTCTAAATACCTTTAGATGTCTAACCCTAGTTTCTCTCCTCAATGATCCTTAAACTCATTTTCTTAGAGAAATACTTTTGTAGTTCATAAAACGTGACATAATGTAGTGGTGTAACTCATTTCTTCACGTTCCCTGATGGAAGAGACGATTGTTCATGTGAGAGACACAATCTTGCGACTTGCTTGACACATTTTATCTTACAAAATATTACATGCATATTATATAAAAAAATAAATTCAATAATATTGTATAGAAGAGAATATGATAACAACTAAGTTATCATACAATACTAAAATATCATCACATTTTACACAAACCTAGAGCCTTAACATGCTTTTCAAACAAGGCTCCAAATATGACCTTCGTCAAAGAATGTAGGGATAATGCACAAGTACCCCCTCAACCTATGCTCGAAATCTCAGAGACACACTTATACTATACTAAGATCCTATTACCCCCCTGAACTTATTTTATTGATATTTTTCTACCCCTTTTCGTCCTACGTGACACTATCTTGTGGGCCCAACGCTAGTTGACTTTTTTTTTCAAGTTAATGCCACGCAGGTCGAAAAGGGGTAGAAAATTACTAATAAAATAAGTTCAGGGGGGTAATAGGATCTTAGTATAGTATAAGTGTGTCTCTGAAATTTTGAGGCATAGGTTGAGGGGGTACTTGTGTATTTTCCCAAAAATGTATTACAAAGTTATTTCTCCACTTGTCACTGCATCTCTCACAAAGTTATACTTGATGTCTATGTGTTTGGTCTTGTTGTGATATTTAGGATCCTTCATGTATGTGATAGCCATAATATAGAATCATAGGATCCTTAGAATTTTTTGCAATACTCAAATGCTCAAAAAATCTCTTTAACAAAACAACTTCTTATACTGCAGATCCACAAGCCACAAATTTAGGTTCCATGGTTGAAAGAGTTGTGCAAGTTTGCTTCTTAATTTTCCATGAAATAACATCACCGTTTAGTAAGAAAGCATAACCGAATATTGATTTTCTATCATTCCGGTCACCAACCTAAATATCATATGTTTAACTTTTAATAAATCAGATTCTACTATAACATAATGAATGATCTGCAGTTCCCTTCAAGTATCAGAATATTCTTTTTACTGCTTTTTAATGACCTCTTCCAAGATTGAATTGATATCTACTAACCAAACTTATCACATAAAAAATATTTGGACGAGTATACATCATATCATACATCAAATTCCCCACAACACCAGAATACAGAACTCGAGACACATCTTCCTTTTCTTTTTCAGTCTTGGACACATCTCAAGACTTAAAATTTTACCTCTTGCTACAAGAGTATCCATGGATTTGCAACTATATATTCGAAAGCGTTTCAGTATTTTCTCTATGTAAGTCTTGAGATAAACTCAAAAATTCTTGGACTGGTCTCTTTAGATTTTAACACCCAATATATAGCCGGCTTCACATATCTTTCATGTAAAATGATTTTGAAAGTCATGACTTGACATATTTCACATACTTGCTAGTAAAATATTATCTACGTAAAGATAAAGAACTACAAATTTCTTGTTGAATTTTTTCACATAGATGCAATGATCTTTATCGATCATGGTGAAATCAAATAACATCACTTCGAAACCACTGCCTTGAAGATTGCTTTAGGCCATAAATTGATCTTTTCAATTTACTTACTCTTTTCTTGGCCTTTAATAACGAAACTTACTGGTTGTTCCATGTAGATTTCGTCATTTAATTCTCCATTGAGAAAACTGGTATTCATGTTCATTTGGTGTAATTCTAGATCTAAACGTGTAACAATATCTATAAGTAATCGTATGGAAGTAAACTTTACAATTGGTGAAAAAATTTCCACATAGTCTATTATAAAATCTTGAGTAAAACCTTTTGCCACCAATCGTGCTTTGTGTCTTTCTATTAACCTATCCAATTTGTGTATAACTTTGAAAATTCATTTATTTCCAATAAATTTACGTCCTTAGGAAGGTCGGCTAGATTTGAAACTCTGTTGGTTCTCATGGACTCCAATTCTTCTTTAATCATTTTTTTACCATTCATTCCTTTTAGGTTCGATAAGGCCTTAGTTACATAACGTGGACCCTTAAACGGTCCATAAAGACTTTCTTGAAGGGGCAATTCATCAATTTTTAAGCTGAGGTCGTTTGGTCTTTTCCCTATGTGTTTGGTACTTAAATTACGTCATTTTAATTTATATTTTAAGCCTAAATCACAATATTTTACACCTAATTAAGGGATCTCTAAGTGTTAATTGTTTTACATTCATTAACACTTAAAGTCATTAGAACAAGGTTCCAAGAGGAAAAAATCTAGGGTTCGAGTGTTCTTTGAGTTTTGTTGATTTCGCCATAAACTTCGTTATCCAGGTGTGAAAGGCCATCATAGTGATGGACCGAGTTTGTCCTCACATCCTACATCTACTTTTTATCAGTAAAGAATAATCAAGGGTTACATCCTTAATTTTGATAATTCTTGAGATGAGTTTCTTTGATGAGTTCTGAATTCTATTTTCTAATTTTTAAGTTATTATATCTTGCATTGAGATTCTTGAGTTGGTTGTTCATGTCTATTTTTTCAGCATGAACTTTGTTGTTGAGTTTTAATGGAGTATTTGTAGAGTTATTATGTTGAGAACCCTTTTTAACCAAACAATGGTCTTCAAGTAATATTTGGAGAAAGAAAATATGATATTTGTGAAGAGTTCTATGCATGATTGAGAAAGAGTATAAGGTAACTAAGTATTCCCATATGTATTATATTTTTTGTTAAAAAGAGAAAAGACATAAAGTAACTCCTAAAGTTGTTTTGAATTTTCATAAAGACACAATAACTTAAAGGACGTCCTATTACCCCACAAAAAAATCAAACATCTTTGTAAAAGAACCATTTTGACCCATTTTCTCTACCGCAAACAGACGCGTGGTGCTCACTCTTTTTATTAATTTAATTTAAATTAAATTATTCAAAACCCGACTCGATCCAAATCGTTTCAATAGAAAAAAACTCTTGTTCTCCATTGTTCACTTCTTAGTTTCTCTCATTATTTTCTTCAATCATAGGCATTGTTGAAGATCATCTCCTACAATTTTGATGTTTGTTGGTCAAATAAGCAGTGCAAAAAAACCACTTCTTTTTTCCGGTTCCGAAACAACTTGGGGGATTCCGTTTTTCTCTTAATGGGAGTTTTGAATGTTGCTTTATATTGTTCTTTCTTGAAGATCATCTCCTACATCTACTTTTATCAGTAAAGTATAATCAAGGGTTACATCCTTAAATTTGTTAATTCTTGAGATGAGTTTCATTGATGAGTTCTGAATTGTATTTCCTAATTATTAATTTATTATATCTTGCATTAAGATTCTTGAGTTGATTGTTCATGTCTATTTTTTCAGCATGAACCCTATTGTTGAATTTTAATGGAGTATTTGTAGAGTTATTATTGAGAACCCTTTTTAACCAAAAAATGGTCTTCGACTAATATTTTGAAAAAGAAAATATGAGTTTTGTGAAGAGATCTATGAATGATTGAGAAAGAATATAAGGAAACTAAGTATTCCTACATGTATCATATTTTTTGTTAAAAAAGACTAACTTTGATTTCAAAAAGAATTTATGAGTTCAGAGGTGTTTTAGAGCAATTTCGTCTTTTAACAGGTTATTTTGAGTAAGTTCTTCCCATAGATGAACTTTAAACGAGAAAGTACTTTCCGGCGACTTTCCTGAAGATCAGATACATCTCAAGGAGGTCTACATCATCCAACAATTTGAGAAGTACTCTACTAAAGACCCTCCCTTGAATCTAGGAGAAGTTTAAGAGAGAAGAATCAAGAGAACAAGACAAATTCATCAATAAAAAAATCACAATTTTCTTTTATTTTCTTTGATTGCAATTAACTTTCATGCTATGAAAATTTATTGGGAATACTAACTTCCTAGTTGGACAGTTATAATTGATTTTAAATTTAAAAAGCCAAGTAAAATATTGAGAAAGCGTGTTCTTTTTGCCTACATTTAAGTGAAAATACTATTTGCTTTTAAAAAGGAGTCCATAATGTGGTTTTATTGAATTCAAAGTATAAATAAATATAATAAAGCTAAAATGCATATATTTTTGAGCACTCACAAGTCACAACCAAACAACTGATTTGCAAATTAATATTATTATATAAATATACAAACTCAAAATATTCAGTATTTTTCTTTTTTCTTTTCAAAATTCATGTTTTTTTAATTGTTAAAAGAAACTTTGAGATATGGGCTTATAATTTGAAGATATGTAATTAGTTATAGGGAAATTTACATAAATGTGCTATAATAATAAAATATTTACCATTTATAGTAACAATATTTTTTTTTCACTTGATCGCTTTTAATTCATTTATAATACAATTTTAATACATATTACAAAGAACAATTTATTATTCACATATAATACAAGTTTTAATGATGGATAATACATTTATCACACATTTTAATACACTTATAACACAATGTGACCATTTTTTACCAAACAAACACAATATATTTCAAAAACAATTATAATTCAAATATATTGCATAAATAATTCACCTTTAATACATATTACAGATTTATTACAGTATTGCTATAAATGGTAATAAACAAAAAGTATCGCTAAAATCAGTAATTATTTTTTAAAATGTATTAATTTATGTAATTTTTCGTTAGTTATAATTATTTAAGGAAATTAGTCTGAATTCATAAAAGATCAAAAAGTAGGTAGGGCTGCTAAACAATTACGTATTTAAAAGAAAAAAAGAAGAAGAAAGAGGAAAAAGACAAGTTTCACATGCCAAATTGTGGAGTGTACGTGTTATGTATGTAGGGAATAGGACAGAGATAGTTAGTTCTGGAAGAATGATGGAGTGTTTTAAATCCAACAAGACTCTTCATTTTTTCAACCAAATACCAATCATTTCTTTCTTCCCTCCCTCAAAGGAGTTTCAGGTATAGTTTTGTTTTTTTAATTTATTTATTTACAAAAAGTACAATCTCATCTCACTATAGTATAGTATATGCTTTGCATTTTGGATCACTCATTAAATCTATGTGATTGACTCATAATTTAATTGTGAAAGATCTCCTAAGATGACAGTGACACCTAACATCTCCATCAATGATGGCAACCTCATTGTCCATGGCAACACCATACTCAAGAGTGTACCTGACAACATTATCTTAACACCTGGATCTGGTGTGGGACTTGTTACTGGTGCATTTATTGGAGCAACTGCTTCAGAGACCAAATGCTTCCATCTCTTCCCTGTTGGGGTCTTAGAGTAAGACCTATTTGTCTATTTTATCTCCCCATAACCATGCCAAATGGATTTTCATTTTCTTGTTATCAGGGATACTCGGTTCATGTGTTTATTCCGTTTCAAGCTATGGTGGATGACTCAGAGAATGGGGACATGTGGAAATGATATTCCTTTGGAGACCCAGTTCATGCTTCTCGAGACCAAAGACGACCATGCCCCAATTATTTACACCGTCTTCCTCCCTCTACTTGAAGGACAGTTTCGTGCTGTTCTTCAAGGCAATCTGATGAACCAAATCGAGATTTGCCTTGAAAGTGGTCAGTTTCAATCTCAGTTATATTCTTCCATCCATTATAGAAACTAGAAACAACCAATTATGCCTTGTTTTTGCAGGAGATAATGCTGTTAAAACCAACCAAGGCCTTTATCTTGTCTACATCCATGCTGGGACCAATCCCTTTCAAGTCATTACACAGGCTGTGAAGTAAGCTCCAACTTCTTTATTTGAAAATAACTCTGCACTAGTGTGAAATAGTAATGTCATTGCTACTCCAACTACAAGCCTTTCTACACTCTGTAAATAATGTGTTCTGTTCAACAGATCTGTTGAGCAACACTTGCAAACTTTCCATCACAGAGAGAAGAAGAAGGTAAATAGTTAGTTGTTTATTTATTGTGAAATCACCATTATCTGAACCAGGCCTGTCAATATCCTCTATCATGTAGTTGCCCTCAATTATTGATTGGTTTGGGTGGTGCACATGGGATGCCTTTTACACTGAGGTCACAGCAGAGGGTGTCGAGGATGGTCTCAACAGGTAATTTGGTTGTTTCTTAGTTTTTGTTTGGACATGTCTTTCGGCTTGAACGAATCCATGTTAAATACTTTTACCACAGCTTATCCAAGGGTGGTGTTCGCCCACGTTTCCTGATAATTGATGATGGTTGGCAACAGATTGGCAATGAAGCACCCAAGGACACTAACTGTGTAGTACAAGAAGGAGCACAGTGAGATTTCAGCTATGTTCAATAATTATTTTACCGTAACTTATAGATATAGTAAATAAAATTGCATGTATGATCTCCCATGTTTGTTTTGTAGGTTCGCCAACAGGCTAACAGGAATTAAAGAAAACAACAAGTTCCAAAAAAAAGGCCTGAAGCATGTAGTGGAGGAAGCCAAGAAACAACACAGTGTCAAGTAGGTTTGCAACTTCCGATCGTTGTATTTTATAGAATTTCTAAAATTGCACACACCACTATTCCTTTTTACTTATAATTGAATTCTTAGTTTTCTGTTGAATTTAAAGGACGTCTCAGCACTCGAATCTTTTCCTCTTTTCTCAAAGGATCTACTGGTAGTGAAGTGATACTTACTATTTTCTATGTAGGTATGTATACGTATGGCATGCCCTAGCTGGTTACTGGGGTGGAGTGCACCCTTCTGGTCCTGGGCTCGAGCACTATGACACTGCATTGGTGTACCCCATTCAGTCTCCTGGTGTGATGGGAAACCAACCTGACATTGTTATGGATAGTCTTGCAGTTAATGGCTTAGGTTTAGTGCACCCAAAAAAGGTGTTTAACTTTTATAATGAACTACATGCCTATCTGGCATCCTGTGGGGTTGATGGAGTCAAGGTTGATGTCCAGAACATCATTGAAACACTTGGTGCTGGCCATGGTGGTAGAGTATCCATCACGAGAAGCTATATCCAGGCCCTTGAAGCATCCATTGCTCAAAACTTTCCTGACAATGGATGCATTGCCTGCATGAATCACAACACTGATGGGCTCTACAGTTCTAAGCAAACCGCTCTAGTTAGAGCTTCTGATGATTATTATCCTCGTGATCCAGCTTCTCACACCATCCATATATCTTCTGTTTGCTACAACTCATTGTTCTTGGGAGAATTCATGCAACCAGATTGGGACATGTTCCACGTTAGTGTCTGACATTTAATTTACCTTTATTTTTATACTTGTTTTTGACGATTCAATGTTGGTGCGTGATGTTTGCATATGATAGTCAGTTGAAGTCAGTCAGTAATGAATGCATTAGATGTAAAATAAGGTAATTCAATAACTGAGATGTTTATTGCAGAGTCTTCACCGTACTGCAGAATATCATGCTGCAGCTAGAGCAGTTGGAGGATCACCAATTTATGTGAGGTAATTTTTTTTTACTAGCGTCTGGTTCTTCCTCTTTCTTATTTTAACTTGGAACTGTTACCTAACCTTGTCTCTATTTATGTCATTCAGTGACAAACCCGGAAATCACAACTTCGAGCTTCTGAAGAAGCTTATCCTTCCTGATGGATCAGTACTTCGCGCTCAATTGCCTGGCAGACCTACTCGAGATTGCCTATTTGTTGATCCAGCAAGAGACGGGACAAGGTTTGCAATTCTCTCCTTGTATATATGGTTGCACGTCTGTCCCTTATCATTATTATTGAACTTCTATAAAATTAAAAGGTTGAATTATAAAAGAGGAAATGTTGAAATTAACAATATTAATTTTATCATTTATATTTTATTCATTAGATAAAAGTTTATGAAAGTGGGATACTGCATTTGCGATCATATATGTGAAGGTAATTAAGATAATATAGTCTTTAATGGTATTAATATATCAATGATTCTTGCTTGAATGTAAATGTCTTAAACTTATGTAGTTCAGGACTTGATTTTTACTTTTCTCCTCCTTTTTTCTTTCCCTTACTGACATAATTTAATTTTTCATAATATCTTGCTCTTTCTAGTCAATATTGTTGGTTAATAATATCAGAACTACAAGATATTAGAAGGCAGAGAAGTAAGAAGAATATCAGCGGATAACTTTTATTGATGCCTGCAGGTTACATTTATAAGACCTAAAATGAAATAGAAAGCATTAAACACACATTAGGAGATTCCCTAAATCACTAACTAACTCCTAAATAATAGGAATAGATGGCTAACAACTAATTGACTACGTTTTATTTAATATAAAGCAGTAAAAATAAATCAACTGCAGTTCAAAAGTAAATTCCTAACACTCCTCCATGCTCTGAAAACTGCAAACTCCAATTCTCTATCTAAGAATCTCAAACTTGCTGATTGGTAAAGACATAGTGAACATATCAGCCAATTATTTTTCCGTCTTGCAATAGACCGGCCTTATATCTCCATACTTTTGCGCTGCTCTCGAGAAGAAAAACTTTATTTTGAAGTGCTTAGTTCTTCAATGAAACACATGATTATGAGATATAGCTATTTGCTTCTTCATTGTCCTTCGATGCTTCCAGTCGGCTCCATATGCGGACCAACCAAAATTTTCTTTAGCCACAATGCTTGATTTACTGCTGTTGCAGCTGCTACAAAACTCGGCCTTCGACAGTAGATTGAGCCACCATATCTTGTTTCTTACAACTCCGTGAGGAAATGCCAGAACCAAGACTAAAACAATACCCTGTATTACTATTTGCATCATCCTCGGAACCGCCCCAATCACTGTCTAAGTACCCACAAAGCTCCATAGGTTGTCTCTTCTAAAACTTTACTTCATAGCTGATGATACCTTTTACGTATCACACAATTCTTTTGGATGCTTGCAAATGTACTTCACTCAGATAATCCATGAACCTTGATAAAACACTTACAACATACAATATATCGGGTCTTGTTGTTGTAAGACCAAACATTTTGAATTTCTTGAGAATTTCCTTTGCCTACTTTTCTTGGCAATGGAAAAACTCATCTTTTCCTTGAGTAATCTCCTTTCACAAGACCAAGATCAGACATTTCGAAAGCTTGCCATATCTTGCTTGAGCTCATCAATTAGCATTTTTGTAATCAAAAGGTCATACACAAAGAGAAACAACAAGAATGGCACTGCTATTGCATTTAATATACGATGTGAACTCTAAAAGACTTTTAATATGATGGTCGAACAAATAAAGAATTGATTTGAAGCTGGTTGTCTAAAAAAATAAAAAACACTATATTTGAAGGGTAAAATAAAAATACAGTTGGAGATATGCCCTAATGAGGTGTAATTGTTATACGTAATAATAATAATTAAAAGAAAATGTTACATGTTAACTTTTAATGCAAAGTGTTCTTACTTTTAGATGAGAGAATATTTGGTAATTCAACTTTTAAAGAATATGTTTTTGTAATTTTACTTTACACTATTATGCTTTCCATCTTCCCACTTTTAGAATCGTATAAATAGTAACATAAGAATAATAGAAAGAATTAGGCAATGTTGTCAATCGGCCATTCGATTTACGAGAAAATTGGCCCAACTTTTCTAAATTACCCGAATTGTCTGGAACTCACTTCTTCTTCCTTTCACTTTAGCCATTAATGATTTATTCTTCCTTCTTCTCTTCCTCCTCATCCTTCTTTCTTTCTTTTCTCTTTGTGTGTCCTTCTAGTAAATACCTTAGATAGTCATCCATTTTTGAGAATTTGCCTTATTATATTTCTTTTGTTTTTTTAGGACCACAATATCACCCTAAGTCCAACTATTTTCTGTTTTTCCTCAAAATGTACACTGCTCTCTTAATAGGATGTCATGTCACACTGTTTTTTTTAAACAAACAAAAAGTTTTTTTTTAACAATACAATAAAAGATTTATAATACTCTACGTGTCCAACAATATTTTTCACTATTAACTTGGCAAACCACTTAAAAAAACAATAAATAATAGGGATAATATTACTATTTTATCCTTGACTTTATGACATTTAATGTTTTAGATGATAAATAGTAAGTATTTAATAGCACGGGTTATAGCAATTACGAGTTTATTAAAATTAATGGTGATTTATTGTTAAAATTGCTTATTTAGTTTGTGTTCTCTCTTCCTAGTTACTTGTTCACTATTGGACAGGACTGAGGGGGAGTAGAACCTTGCATGTAGCAATTAAGAAACTTGATGGAAATTAAATGTTATAAATTGCTTATTACGATTGTATTCTCATTGAGCATAGTAATTTTGATTTGTTATTTTTTTGGAAGGCAATTAAAATTTGATTATATTTAGAGTAAAGGTAAAAATGGTAATGAAATATTAAAAGTAGGAGGATAAAATGTGATGAAGCTTAAGCTAAGGTTGATGTTTTTATATTGGACAGCTTACTCAAAATATGGAACGTGAACAAATACAGTGGTGTGGTTGGTGTATTTAACTGCCAAGGTGCTGGGTGGTGCAAGGTGACAAAGAAGACGCGTATTCATGATGCATCCCCTGGCACACTTACAACTTCAGTCCAAGCAACTGATGTTGAGACCATTGACTGGAATGGGGATTCTATAGCTTATTGCTTTACATCAGGTAAACCAATGACTGGTGTTAGGATTAGCAATTTATGACTGGTGTTACGATTAGCAATTTATGACTGGTGTACAATTAGCAATTAATCTATTCAATCTACATATAGGGAAACTGGTTTTCCTACCCAGAGGTGCTTCATTGCCTGTAACACTTAAAGTTCTTGAATATGAAGTATTTCACTTTTCTCCTGTCAAGGTAACACCTTTTTTTTAACTTGCTTCTTTAACACTTTCTATTTTTATAACTAAAATAAACTATTATTATAATTGTAGGAAGTTGTGACAAACATATCTTTTGCTCCAATTGGGCTGATGGATATGATCAACAGTAGTGGTGCCATTGATCAGTATCAAGTACATTCTGATGATACAAGCCAATCTCCAACTGCAACAGTCTCACTCAAGGTCAGGGGATGTGGCCGCTTTGGCGTTTACATTTCCCAAATACCCGTCAAATGTTCAATAGATGGAGCAGACACCCTCTATAACTACAACAAAGAATATGGACTGCTGACTATGAATATCCCAGTTCCACAACAAGAGATGTACAAATGGAATATTGAAATTCAGGTATAAGTAGACAGAAGAATCTATTCTAAGTGGTTGGCTGAAAGCTTTGTACTGTCGAGGATTTAGAATGAGTCCCCTCATCAAAATTCTAGCGTCTCTGTAATAAAGCTATTTACATAGTGTGGACTGTTGAATGTGAATACGGCGTTATCGACCTTCTCCATATATATATATATATATACTCTTTCTTCTGTCATTTCTGTAGAAATCTCACGTTAAGATTAGAGTGAATCAAAGTTTCTATTAATCTATTGGTGATTAAAACTGTCAAATATATGCTCTTTATACAGGAGGAGAGCCATACTATAATATAAATATATAATTGACACAAGTCTAGGTTTACTACTACTACCACAAGTATAATAAGTTAGTCTACTTCAGCTAGTATAAGACACAACAACTTAGTTGACAAGTAGTATAGTGTGACTCTAAACTCAATAACAATTAGTTGACAAGTAGTATAGTGTGACTTTAAACTCAATAACAATTAAAAGTTGTACACATTCAACCTGCTCCATATCATCAACTTCTTTCATCTTCCACAATTTCCTAACAACGAATCTTTTGAACCGTCTATCATCTTCTCTCATGTCTTTTGGAACTTTTTGTATCTTTTTGGATAGTTATCAATTGTATTATTATTGAGTGAGGGTTAAAAAAACATCAAAAATATTTTAATTTTTTTGAGTTCCATATCTGAATTATGGGTGTGAGACTTTCTTAATTAACTATCGCCAAATATTTATTGAAACATGATTTAGGCTAATTTTACGTTCATTTTGCCAATTTTTTCTCCATGTTTTACTTTGTTTCGAGGAAAATAATTGTTTAATTACTATTCATTTTATGCCTATAGTAATATTCTTGATATTTAACTAATAAATGTGATTAGATATGATTTCATGTAAAAAATGTGGAGAATAACACCAAAAAGAGCTAAAAGTTGCAAAGTTGAAACTTACAATCGAAGTTGGAAAGAAATTCAGATATAGCACCTTAGGGCTATGACTAGTGCTATGATGAGTGGTAAATTTACACTCATTTGAGACATTTTTTAGTTCAACAAGTATTGTCCTCAATGCCTAATTATGTCCTATTCTGATGATATGACAAGGCAAAGATGAATACTTGAAAGAATGACCAAAAGTAGGGAAAGAAGTGTAAACTTCACGTCGGCAGTCACCTAAAAAGAAAGGGGTAATCGCCCAAATTTCCTGACCTCGCAAAGTGATAGTGCTTACAATTAAAGATATTTGAGGCTCGGAGAACTAATGAGCAAAACAGTGACTCATCGAAAGAGATAGACGAACTAAATGACCATCACCGAAGGTGACAAGTCTTGGATGAAATATGAAGTTTTAAAAGACGAACGAGGTGGTACTCAATGATCCGTTGAACGTGAAAGATAGATCCAAATGAGCTCACCAGATGAGATTCAAACACATGAAGCCTGAAGCAAGAGAAAGACGAGCTAAGGAGAAGACAACGATCCGCCAGATCATCTTGGCGAGCCCGACTAGATCTTTTGTTTTGTCTCTACTCTTGTTGGTGATTCTATTTCGGCTGATAGGGTCTATGAGAAATGTCCCGTTTCCTTATCCCATAGAGTTACTCTTGTTGATTTTTTAGAGCTTGATATGCTAGATTTTTATGTTATTGATTGTGAAACCCGTATAGTCAAGTTTTAGTTCCTGAATAAGCCTACCCTAGAGTGGAGAGAGGGGGATTGTATGCCTAAGGTTCAATTTGTTTCCTTTTTGAAAGCTAGAAAGATGATTTCTAAGGGTTTCATTTAACATCTAGTTAGTTTGAGGGATTTGGATTCCAAAAACCCTACTCTTGAGTCAGACCCTATTTTTAATGAGTTTTCAAAAGTGTTCCTACATGATTTACCCGATATTCCTCCTGAAGTGAAATAGACTTTCGTATTGACCTTCCTGCAGATACGCAACCTAATTCACTTTCTCCTTATCGTATGACTCCGGAAGAACTAAAATATTTAAAAGAACAATTTGAAAGACTTTTACGATAAGGGCTTCATCTTACTAAGTATATCCCCATAGGGTGCTTCTGTTTTGTTTGTTAGAAAGAAGGATGGTTTTCTTCGTATGTGCATTAACTATCGCCAGTTAAACAAGGTGACCATTAAGAATAATTATCCTCTTACACGGATATATGATTTGTTTTACCAACTTCAACAGGCAGGTTACTTCTCTAAGATTCATCTTCGTTCGGGTTATCACCAACTAAAGGTGAAAGTAGTTGATATTCCGAAGACGACTTTTCAAACTCGGTATGGTCATTATGAGTTTTTTGTAATGTCCTTTGGATTGAATAATTCTCCAACAACATTTATGGATTTTATGAATAGGGTTTTTAGATAAACCTTGACGCATTTATGATTGTGTTCATCGATGATATATTGATTTACTCCAGGAGTCAAGATGAACATACTGATCATTTCAGAATCGTGTTGCGAATTCCTAATGACCAATTTTTTTTTGCAGAGTTTAGAAAATGTGATTTTGGTTAATATCCGTGGATTTTCTAGCTCACATTATTTCAAGTAAGGGAATAGTGGTAGATCATATTAAGACAGATGTGGTCAAGAGTTGGCCAAGACCTATATTTCCTTTGGATACTAGAAGTTTCTTGGGTTTGCCTGGTTATTTTAGAAGGTTTGTTGAGGGGTTTCTTAGATTACCTCTCCATTAGTTGCATTGAATCACAAGAAAGCTAAGTTTATATGGTCCCAAAGCTTGTGAGAAGAGTTTTCAAGAGTTGAAGGATATATTTTTACTTTTGATCTAGTGTTGAATTTACCTGAAGGGACAGAGGGTTTTGTGGTTTATTGTGATGCCTCTAGAATTGGGATAGGATGTGTTCTTATGCAAAATTGGAAAGTTATTGCCTACACTTCAAGGGAACTTAAGATTTATGAGAAGAATTAGTGGCGGTTGTATTTACCTTAAAGATTTGGAGGTATTATTTTTATGGTGTTCATGTGATGTTTTAACCGACCATAAGCGCTTACAATATGTGTTTAACCAAAAGGATCTAAATCTTTGACAAAGAAGGTGGCTTAAGTTATTGAAAAATTATGATATGAATGTTCTCTATGACCCCAATAAGGTGAATGTGGTGGTGGACGCTCTTAATCGATTATCTATGGGTTGTGATGCTTGTATTGAGGATGATAAGAAAGAGTTGGTTCGAGATGCTTACACTTTTGCATCATTGGTTTTTCAATTAGTAGACTCTACCAAGGGCGGTGTTATGGTTCATAATCGTCTTTTCTGGCGTATGTGGAATCTATGATGTCTTGATCTAATATTGATTGACTTGAAAAAATGGTACTTAGGAAGTCTATTGAGGCTTTCTCCCAAGGGAGATATGGAGTAGTTAGATATCAAGGTCATTTGTGTGTTCCTAATGCTGATGACTTGAGGGAACATATCTTGCCAGAAGCCCATAGTTCTTGGTATTCCATTTACCAGGGAGCCACCAAGATGCATTGTGATTTGTGGGAGATCTGTCACGACCAATGGGTACACGCACGATTTAACATGGCGTATAGAACACCGAAGGGTTCCATACAAGCCACTTATATGTAATTACTCATTACACAAGAATTAGAACAATAAGAATAAAATAACATTTTAGAGTCCAACCATTTTAGAAAAACGAAAAGCGGAAGTCTAGACACTTTGTCTCATCGTAACCATATATTACAATAGGATGAAATTGGTCCTAGCCCATACATCATGTCCAAAAAATGTAAATACATGAAAGAAATAAAAAACAATAAACTTCGTCCTTCAAGAATGAGGACTCACCAAATCTCGGAAATCTCTAAATCAATACTTAGCCACGAAACTAATGACTCTGATCGTCAGACCATACATTTGGGAAAATGTAGGAAAAATTATGCATTAGTATAAAAATCCACTAAGTATGATAGCCATGCATAAAACATGCTAAAAGGGACATTTCATTTCATGACATGCAATTAACTAAGTTAAAACATAACAAAAATAGGAGTTAGAAAATATCCTTCATAAAACATGATCAATGCAAGTTAACATCCTCTTTAAAACCATTGAACTCATATGCGATACTTTTTGGAGTAACCTTAGTTCATTATTCATGTTAGTATGGGAATAAGCCTTAACCGACATAGGGACCACATGAGCTATACCATGATCCCCCGGTGTCTCCCACACCGAAAAAGGTTGTATTACTTGCCCAAGTAGAACCATGAACTTCTTAAGTGGATCCACTAGATAATCAACCTATGAGGGCACATAGTTTAAGGGTTAAGGATATTGTTACTAGTAACTCAGTCTCTACTGGAGAGATCTTTCAATCCAAGAGATTGCTTCTAGAAACACGACCTCTACTACGGGAGAGCTTCCATCTCACATCAGTATCCACTCGGTCCGAATCTTAAATCCCAAAAGAAAAGTTATTAAGTATTGACTTACCTTATTATAGAATAACTCCTTAGACCATGCATGTGTAAACCTTTCACCATCCATGATCATTCATAATAACTTTTAGCCTTTGATTCAATTAGGTTAGAAAGCCTTTCAAACTAAGAAGCTTATTATATTAGAAAACCTTTCACATCATGCTAATATGTGTTTATGAGAATATTCTTTCAACAACATAACAACAACATCATTATAATAGATACTTTACTCTCAAAGCATCCTTAAAGCATTTACATTGATTTCACAACAACATGCAGAATCTAATACTTTGCCCCTTCATGCATTAATTTGTAGAACTCTTCTTTCATAAAGAAACACCTTCTTCTTTCATAATTGATACTTTATTCTCAAAGTATCCTTAAAGCATTTAATTAATTCCATAACAACATACATAATCTAATACTATCCCCCTTCATGCAGTAATTCATAAAACTCTTCTTTCATAAACAAATACCTTCTTCTTCCTCCTCCTCGTCCTCTTACCCCTCCTCCTCCTCCCCCACCAGCATCATCATCATCATCATCATCATCATCATCTTCTTCTTCTTCTTCTTCTTCTTCTTCTTCTTCTTCTATTTTCAGGTGTTAAGATCTGTAGGTGGATTATGATGAATAAGGATATTGGGGAGTTTGTGGATAAATGTCTTAATTTCCAAAAAGTGAAAGTTGAACATCAGAAATCGGGAGGTTCGCCCAAAAGAATTGGCATTCCTATTTGGAAGTGGGGAGATTTAAATATGGACTTCATAGTAGGGTTGCCACGTACTCTTGCTATAGTATGACTCGATTTGGGTTATAGTAGATCTGATGACAAATCAACTCATTTTATTCCCATCAAGGTTTTTAATTCGGCGGAGGATTATGCTAGGTTATATTTTAGGGAAACAATAATATTTCATGGAGTGACTTTATCCATTATCTCTGATTATGGTACTCAATTCACTTTTCAGTTTGGGAAATCTTTTCAAAGGTGTCTTGGTACTCATGTTAAGCTTAGTCCAACCTTTCATCCCCAAACCAATGGGCAAGCGGAGCATACTATCCAAGCTTTAGAAGAGATGCTGAGATCTTGTGTGATTGATTTTAAAGATAATTGGGATGACCATTTTCCATTGATTGAGCTTGCCTATAACAATAACTATCACTCGAGTATTGGTATGGATCTATTTGTGGAATTGTATGGTAGGAGGTGTAGATCTCCTACAGGTTGGTTTGAGGTAGGGGAAGTTTCCCTAATATGTCCTGAATTTGTACATGAGGCTATTAATAAAGTTTGTCTTATTAGAGAGAGGTTGAAAACAACCCAAAGTCGACAAAAGTGATATGTCGATGTTAAATCTCGAGTTTTATGTTTATGATTGTGTTTACTTGAATATTTCACCCATGAAGGGTATAATGAAGTTTAGTAAGAAAGGGAAGCTTTGCCCCTGTTATGTAGGCCCATATCTGATTTGAGCCGTGATGGTAAGGTTTCTAATGAAATTAATTTTCCCAATGAGTTGGCATCTGTGCATCCGCTTTTCCATGTCTCTATGTTCATGAAATCTGTGAGGAATCCGACATCTATAGTTCTCTTAGAAGGTTTTGGAGTTGAGGAGAATCTTTGGTAGGAAGAACTTTTAGGTTAGATTTTAGACCAGCAAGTCAAGAAGTTGAGGAACAAGGAAGTTGCTTCCGTTAAGGTGTCATGGAGGAATCATTTAGTTGAGGGTGCTACTTGGGAGGACGACGCCAATATGATGCCCCGTTATCCCTATCTTTTTCCTTCTACTTCTACTCTTGCTTGAGGTAATGAGTTCCTCATGGTTTAATATTTTGGTGTCATGTGTGGTTTAGATATTCCCATGATTTACTTATTTATGGAACAAACCATGGGGAACTCATTACCTCAAGCTAGAGTAGGAATAGAAAGAAAAAGATGAGGATATCGAGACATCATATCGGCCTCGACCTCTCAATTAGAACCCTGAATTAAGTGACTCCTCCATAACACTTTCACATAAGAAACTTCCTTGTTCCTCAACTTCTTGACTTGTCGGTCTAAAATTTCAATTGAAACCTCTTCATAAGAAAAATTCTCCTTAGCTTCCAAACATTCTAAGGGAACTATGGATGTCGGATCACCAACACATTTCTTTAACATAGAGACATGGAAAAGCAGTTGCACCAATGCCAACTCATAAGGTTAATCTAGTTCATAAGCAACCTAAACAACTGGTCTCAAAATTTTATATAGGCCTACAAAATGGGGATAAATCTTCCTTTTTTCCCCAAACCTCATTACACCTTTCATGGGTGAGATTTTCAAGTAAACTCAATCATGAACATCAAACTCAAGATATCTTTTTCTAACATAGACATATGATATTTTTCAACTTTGAGTCATTTTCAATATTTCTCTAATATGTCAAAATTTCTCTATAGCTTCATGTACCAATTCATGACCTATGGGGAAACTTTACCCACCTCAAACCATCCTATAGGAGATCCATACCTCATATCATATAATGACCCAAATAGAGCCATATCAATACTCGCGTGATAGCTATTTGTAACGACCTCAAAATGAAATAGGATGAAATAGAGTCTCACATGAGTTTTATGAGTTAATAGCTTGTTAAAGTAATGAAGTAGAGACTTTGAAGTTAGTTTTAAAGACTTTGGAATTCAAACGTCAAGGGACGATCAAGACGTTCAAAAACTAGTCTTTTATGTGTGTGTTCTAGTATGTTGTTCATGTTTTTATGTGTCATTTGGAGTCATAAAATAGTGGAGGTGACCATACTGTCTCAATAATCATGTTTAGGGTTAAAACGTTTAGGTACGACTTCCCAAGAACTAACTTAAGGGTCCTTGAGGAGGACCTAAGCTTTGGCAGAGGGGCTGCTAAAGCAGCGTGCATACATTAGTTTATGGAGGCCAAGGCACGACGCACGCCTGTCACACAGAGGCCAAAAGTTGCCTCAACATCGCGGGCTTGGTACACACCATCCTGCCTCAAATTAATTTTGAGAAACAAATTGGGGAGTGCCTCCGCGACGTGTAGCCATGTTCCAGATTTGACTGAGTCAATAAAATTGAGTTGAATGTTTATAAAAGTCAAATTTAAGTATAAGGGTGTTTTGGGTAGTTTGGAGATTTGTTTTATTCTGTCTATTTTAGTGTATTTAAGTGGTTTAAAACATAGAAACCCCAAATTAGAATTCATTCTTCAAAAACTAAACCCTTTCCTCCCAAATATATTCTCTCAAAACTCCATTGGAGGCCAAGCTCAAGCTCTAGCTCAAGCTAGAAGATGAGTTTTCAACTGATTTCTTCTCCAATTTTCGTGGGTCTTCAATCAATAAGGTATGGTAACTCTTGATTCTTGAATAAACTTTCAATCAAGGAGTTTTATCAAAGATTTTTTCAAAGAGTTTTTAAGATCAAATTTCCCAATTTCCAATCTAAGCATGGTTTCCTTGTAAAATGATTTTCTAAGTCATTCTAATATGAATAAATGATTAATTGTACTTGAATTGGATTGTATTGTTAGATGTTATTACTATTTATATCCATTGAATATGAATTGTGGAGGATTGATCTATGTTGATCATGGCTCAAAGAATTGGTAAGTGACCTAACTTCTAGTCTATAGTATGTGAATTGATGTTGTATGGTTTTTTCCACTTATGGTGGTGGTGTTTACTTCTTTTCTATCTATACATGTTATGATCATGGCCTTGAAGGCAATATCTGTAAAGTGAATTGTTATTATGATGAATATGAGTATGAAGGTGTTCCATGAAGGTTATGTATGTAGTCCTCAATGTTAGTATCATGATTGAGATGTATTGATAATGTGAAGTATAATGTGTATGAGAATGTTAGGGTAATACAAGGTCTACATGCTTGATTGTGATAAGTACTAGTGTGGGATGACCCCTACCTATATGATCCCTATATGAATATGTGATCTTATGCATGTTAGGAGTTATCTATTAAAATGTTGAATGTGCTCTTGTCTTTAATGATAGAATGAAGGTGTGTGGTCTAGAATTCCTAAAATGCTCTATATGTGACTTGTTCATGAATTGAGGGATATTGTAAATGTGTAGTGATCCTTTGAAGTGAAGTTTCCCTCAATACTAATGTGGCTGCTATTATGTCAATTTTAGGACCAATATATACATACACATACTCCATGCATATTATGAGTAGGATATATTTAGGGTGTTGATTGAAAGGATAATTCTCA
Source organism: Solanum pennellii (assembly GCF_001406875.1). NCBI lineage: Eukaryota > Viridiplantae > Streptophyta > Magnoliopsida > Solanales > Solanaceae > Solanum > Solanum pennellii. The sequence continues at coordinate 22,721,054 of NC_028639.1, forward strand.
TATGCACCTTTATGTCTTCTTACGCATGAAAAGTATATGACTAGTGAAGTATGAAAATGTGTTGTCTAAAGGTGTTTATGTGAAAGTTTTTCTCACATATATATACACACACATGAATGTATGAATGAATAAGGTTTATGACAGTCTAGTGAAAGTGAGTCTCTTGAAAGGTTTCCTCAATTGTACTCTAAACTAGACTATGTTATAAATATGATATGATTATGTGAAAGGACATTCTCACATAATGTAGTTTCTATGATGAAAGGTCATTCTCATCTTAGAAACCTTTGAGCTATATGATGTATAAGGGAATTAAGTCCTTAAAGCCTACTTTATGAACTAATGTTAAATTAAGGCTTAAAGATGTTTAAAAATTGAGATTGAGCTTAGCACCGAGTGAACATGAAAAATGAGAGTAGCGGCTTCTCGTCTAGCAAGTCCGTCTTCCCATAAGAGAACATTCACGTTTAGGAAGTCTAGGTTCCCAACATAGATGTTGTCTCTTGAGATGGAAATCTCCACGTCTAGAAATTCAAGGTTTCTAGTAGTAATCTCCTTGTTCCATAACTACGTGCCCCCTAGGTCTTAGCTTAGCGGATCCACTAGCTAGCTATTATGTATGAAGGTCCTACCTTGGCAAGTAGTACCCTCTCTTTTCGGTGTGGGAGTAGAACACTAGATTCCGTGTAGCTCGCATGGTCTTTGTTGGTTATAGCTATGTCTCCTGAAATTTAAGAAATGAACTACGATAAGAATATGAACTCTAGTCATAACTCCTTGAAAAATTTACTTAGTATAGGTAGGACTATGGGCCCTACCAATGCATTGCACAAGTGGACTAGAATAGAGGATATGATTAGAGTCCCTTATGAAAGAAAGACTCATGTTTATGTATGATTAGTATGAATGCATGTTAAGGTTGAATTTGCTTATGTCAAGATATGAAGTATGATTATGCATGTGAATTACATTTATGACTTCTTAATGGGTTTGCTTAGTCTATGTGGAGGAATGGGACTCCATGTGTGCATTGCACAATTGAACTTGTGAAGGAGTTGTGAGGATGGTTTACCTATGATATGAACTAAATGGGCTATGACTAAAGATGTAGTAAAGGAATGAGTCCGTATATGATGTTATAAAGTATGTTGGTCTTATTTCTAATGTTAAATGAAGATGTTATGTCTTGTTGAATATGATGTGCCTAGTCTAGGGTGGCTTCCTAGGAACACTTGGTGTGAGTAGTATTATGAGATGCTACTTTCACATAGCACTAATGTGACTTGGGGGTTGTCCTAGGTGATGGTACTTATGTGAAGATTATTCCCTATGATGTTCTAATGACTTTATGAATATATGTGGTTGGATTGATGAAACCTATATGAAAGTTCATCTTTGGTGACCTCAAGGTGATACATTGTACTAAGTATTACTTAAGAATTGCTTAAAGAAAGGAATTAAGATAAAAAGGAACATAATGTATGGTGTATATTGAATATACCTCAAATGTGATAAATGGCTTCCATGTGTATGATGAGGTATGTGGTCTACGTTGTGCCTATTGTATAAATGTTCATGAAGTTTTTCTAATATGGCATGATGCATGATTTCCAACTAAATGTCCTTTTTAAAGCATGTTTTTGCATGATTATCATACTTAGTGTTTTCTTGTACTAACACCATTCTTCTTCATCTTTTTACAAAAAGTGTAGGTGGTGGTGGCTTATGGACCTTCCTACAATGAAGAGCTTGGATTACTATTCCCAAGTTCGGATGTGTCCTTAAAGATTCAAGGACCCAATGTTAAGAGTTTCTTTAACTTCATGTAATAGATCAGTAAAGTTCTTTTTGTATTATAAGGGTCGTGTCCCTATGTATATATGGAAGTCGTGTGTAAGATGGAATAATGAGACTTAGTACTTCAACTTTGTATTAATGGTTATGACTTTTACTCTTGTGTTATGGGATGAAAAAGTTTTAAATTTTCCACTATTTTATGTCTATGCGATGAAAGATGTCTAAGGGCTTGTAAAAGACCTCTGAGAGGTCGAGTACGCCGTGTTACGATTAGGGGGTGCTCTCGGGTCATTACACTATTGTTATAAGCAAAATCAATCAATGAAAAATGGTCATCCCAGTTACCCTTACAGTAAATCACACAAGCTCTCAACATGTCTTTCAAAGATTGGGTAGTACACTCCGCTTGCCTATCGATTTGGGGATGAAAAGAAGTACTAAGCTTAACACAAGTACCAATACCCTTTTGGAAAGTATATAAAAATTGAGAGTGAATTTTGTACCACGATAACTGATAATGGCACTCTATGCAATTTTACCATTTCCCTCAAATAAAACTTAGCATAATCCTCCGCCGAATAGGAAACCTTGATAGGATCAAAATGATCCAATTTTGTCAGTCGATCTACTATATCCCAAATTGAATCATGTTGTCTCCTAGTACAAGTCAAAATAACAATAAAGTCTATATTTAAATCCTTCCATTTTCAAGTAGGAATGCTAATGTCTTGGGCAAACCTCCCAATTTCTGATGTTCTACCTTAACTTGTTGAAATGTAAGATACTTAACAAAAAATACATCAATATCCTTCTCATCCCGTTCCCCCAATAGACCTCCCCCAAATTATGGTACATCTTTCTGGCTCTCTTGTTAATGGAACACCAAGAACTATGAGCTTTCGAAAAAATCTGTTCCCTCAAGTCATCAACATAAGGAACACACAAACGACCTTAATATCTAAAAACACCATCTCCTTCTTGGGAGAAACATTCAACGAACTTCTTAAGCACCACTTCCTTCAATTCAACCAAAATTGGGTCAAGATCTTTCTTGTCTTTCACATTCGCCACCAAAGATGATTCTAAACCATTGTGAACCGTGACACCACCCTGGGTAGAGTCTACTAACTGAACTCCCAACCGGGCCAATTAATGAACATCTCAAACCAAATCCTTCTTTCATACTCAATATAATTAACACTTCCCCATAGATAACCGATTAAGAGCCTTTGCTACCATATTCGCCTTACCAGTGTGATGGAGAACACTAATATCATAATCTTTCAATAATTCGAGCCATATTCTTTGGAAAAGATTTAGATACTTTTAACTAAACACATCTTTCAAATTTTAATGGTCGGTAAACATATCTGCTTGAACACTATAAAACTGTTGCCTCCAAATCATTAAGGCAAATACAACCGCCGCTAATTTAAGGTCATGGGCAGGATAATTCTTCACATGAATCATAAGGTTCCTTGATTCACATGCAATGAATTTCCCATATTGCATAAGCACACATCCTAACCTACGCATCACAATAAATCATAAATTCATCTATCCCTTCTGGTAAGGTCAACATTGGAAAGGAGGTAAGTCTATCCTTCAACTCTTGGAAACTTTTCCTTATGAATTTTGACTTCTTTTGAGTCAAAGTCTTCAAAGGAGAGACATTGGAAAATACCTAAACAAACCTTCTATAGTAATCGGCCAAACCCAAGAAACTTCTAATATCCGAAGGAGATAGAGGTCTTAGCCAAGTGTAGACTACATCTGTCTTAATAGGATCTAACTCAATACCCTTTCTTGAAACAATGTGACCTAGAAATTCCATAGACCTTAACAAAAATTCACATTTTCTAAACTTTGCGAAAACCTTTTGGTCCTTAAGAATTTGCAATACAATCCTCAAATGATCAATATGCTCATCCTCACTCCTCAAGTAAACCAATATATCATCAATGAACACAATGACAAAATGTCAAGGTATTGTCTAAACACCGTAATTATCAAATCCATGAATGCTTTCAGAGCATATGTCAACCTAAGCAAAATTACAAAAATTTATAATGAGCATACCGAGTTTGAGAATCCATCTTCGGAATGTTATCTCTTTTCACCGTCAATTTGAGATAACCCGATGGAAAATCAATCTTAGATATCCTTGGAAGAGTATACTTATTTTGAATGGTCAACTCATTCAACTGGCAATAGTCAATGCACATACGAAGAAAACCATCCTTCTCTCTAACAAATAAAATTAGAGCATCCCATGGGGATATACTTGGTCGGATGAAACCCTTATCCAACAAATCTTTCATTTGCTTCTTCAACTCCTTAAGTTCTGCATGAGCCATTCTATAAGGAGGAATAGAAATAGGTTGCACATATGGGAGAAGGTCAATACCGAAGTCTATCACCCTTTCAGGAGGCATACCAGTTAAATTATATAAGAACACTTCCGTAAACTCAATAAAAATGGGGACCGACTCAAAAAATAAGGGTTTCAGAATCCACATCCCTCTCCCTAACTACATACTACATGCAACCCTTAAAAATCATCTTTCTAGATTTAAGATAAGAGATAAATTGACCCTCAGGCATAGAATTTCCCCCTTCCACTCTAAGATAGGCTCATTTTGAAACTTAGACTTGACTACATTGGTTCTACAATCAATAAAAGCATAACAAGAATGCAATCAATCCGTACCAAGGATCAAATTAAAATCTCGCATATCAAGCTCTAGTAAGTCAACAAGAGTAACTCTATTGGACAAGGATTTTCTATAGACCCTCTTAGCCATAATAGAATCACTAAAAGGAGTAGAGACGATAAAAAGTTTCTAAAAAAACACATCCATAAGAACATCAAACCTCATAAACACATTTGGCATCACAAAAAGCAAGGTAGCACTGGATTAAGTAAAGAATAAACATCAAGTTGGAAACTTTCAACATACGAGCAACCATATTAGGAGAACCCTCTTGTACCCCACGAGTCTGAAGTGCATACAATTGGTTTTCTTGGGAGCATTGGAACCCAAACCACTATGAGGAGCTTTCTTTCCCTCTTTTCCCTTATCCTTAAGAATTGGGATTATCCTCATATTATGCCCACTTTTACCACAATTGAAGCAACCATCCATGCCGGCTAGACACTTACCCTCGTGTTTTTTTCTAGACTTAGTACAAGTTGCCATAGGAAATGAAGATACACTACAATTCCCTTCTAAAGGCTTAGGTTTAGACACCTTATCTTAGGAGGAGAATCAGAGGATCCTTGAACATAAACCTTTGCTAAATCCTATGACAACCATATCCATCGTACCTTTCATGAGAGAACTTACCATCACCGATCTTAACGCTCTTTGCCTCCCTAGACTTTCCTTAAGCTTTTCTTCATCAATCTGTTGTGTATGAACCATACATTAGATATGTCCATATCATTAATGACAATGGTGGTACAACACTCTTTGACCACTATTTTTGTCACGCTCGATACAAACTTACTCACCCATAACCTAGAATCGACAACCATTATTGGAGCATACTTAAACAATTATGTAAAGTTCAAAGCATACTCGCCCACACTCATACTTTCTTGATGAAGGTTTATGAACTCAAGCAATTTGGCTTCTCTCATATCAAGGGGAAAGCTTATCAAGAAAATAAGCCTTAAACTTCTCCTAATCAGGATGACCCGCATCTTCCGTGTCCCTTCTTTCCATTGGTTATACCATATTTGAGAAACACATTTTAGTTGATAAGCGACCAACTCCGCCTTTTTCACCAATGAATTCCCATGATCATCAATACCTTATAGACCTCATCTTTAAACTCTTGTGGATCTTTCTCAACTTTTGAACCATGAAACTTAGAGTAGTCATCGTAGTGGAGTCCCTCACTCTGGAAGCCCCCAACCCACATTTGGGTTAACAAGGAGTGCAACTTCACTATTGGCTCGGGCCATAATGGATTGAGCCAAGATTTGGAAAACATCCTTAAATTCAAAATTTGTAACTTGCTCGGCTAAAGGATCAACTGGAACTTGGGGAGGGGCTTTTTGTTCCAGATTCTCCCTAACATTACTTATAGCATAATATCTTCGAGCAGACATTTCTTGTAGAGCGTTCGGTAAGGATTAGGAGAGAGACCTTATAGAGTTAAACTCTATCGCACAATTTTGAAGTAATGGAAGAAGTGAAATTTTCTAATCATCTTATAGCCTCTCATTCATAAATGTGGCGTGCTTCACACTCATGAACAAGACTTTACTAGACGTGGCTTATGAGACATCATTCTAGGACCATTCTAAACCTTGTGCTCTGATTATCATGTTTGTCATGACCCAGGGGTATACCTTAGATGTAACACGGTGTATACAACCTCGAGTGATACCATAAAATCCACTTAGAATTCATAACATAAGAAACAGAACATAAGAAGTAAGGAGAATATTTCAAAGTCCAATCATTAATAAAAGAAAAGAGGAAGTCTAGACACTATCACTTTAGCCATCTAATACAATACAATACAATGAAATTAGGCCTAGATCATGCATCATGTCCTAAATAGGAAAGTAAGACAAAAATTTAAAAGAATATAACTCCATCCTCGAATTCATGAGGACTCACCAAAGCATGAGAAATCAACTGAGCCAACCTCTAGCCATAAAATCGAGAACCCTAAATACCCTACATTTGGGGAAAATGTCAGCAAGAGTATTTTAGTATAAAGCAATTTACCAAGTATGATAGACATGAATAAAACATTTAAATCATTATAAAAGAGAACATTTCATGCCATGAAATGGACAAAGCTAAAAGATTATACAAAATAAGTTAGAAAACATAATTCATGTAACATGGTCAATGTAAGCTAGTATCTTTCAAACCTTTGAACACATATGGAATACTTGTTGAAGTAACCTTAGTTTATTTTTCATTTTTTGGGAATGAGCCTTAACCTACATAAAGACCATGTGAGCTATAACATGATCCCTGATGTCTCCCACACCAAAAAGGGTTATTTTACTTTCCAAGGTATGGACCATGAATTTCTATCTTAAGTGGATTTACTAGATAATATCTATATATACATTCATCATATAAGGGAATATAAATAAAGGATAAGGATACTACCTCTAGAAACCCGACCTCTACTTATGGGAGAGCCTTCATTTCAATATCTCACAGTGCTAAGCATGATTCCTACAGAATAGTCATTTCTTACTTGTTCTTGTTATCCATGGAAGGGCATGTAATGTTGAGAATCCAAGCTGAGTCATAAGACATCCACGGAAAGGTACAATTAAGTATCCATTTGAAGTTAGGTTTCGTAGGATAGCTCCGTATCTTTGATTCAGTTAGGTGACAAAACCTTTCAACCTTAGAACCTTTACTTTGTGAGAAGACCTTTCACAAATCATGCTTTAATGTGTTTACAAGAAATCCTTCCAATAACATAACTTAAGTTATCATCATTAAGACTTTACTCTCAAAGCATCGTTAAAACGTTTACATAAATCTGTTGAACACATGTTTAACTTCATGATCTCCTTCTTCATAATTCAAACCCCACATTACATCATCAAAATTGGAAAACATGGGTATTACATGGGTTCATATTATTTCATCAATTCATGAATAATAGAACATAATTCAATCATTTAAATCAACTTTGAAAATAACCAATTCCAATTGAAGGAAAGCCTAACTCAATTGGGAATTTCTACCTTTGAAACTAGGAAAATTTGGGAACTCCATGAAAGAAAGGAATTCATAGATGAAAAATATCATACCTCATGTACAAATGCTTATCTTCCATTGAGGAAATTGAGACTTGATTTGAAACCCTAGGTTGAATGGTTCTTCTTCTGTTTAATGTTTCTACAGAGAGAATATTTTAGAAAGGAGAATTTATCTACTGATGTGATTTTTGAAGACTGACTTAAAGTAACTAATTTGGGGGGCCTAAAACACTTATATAGGGATCTTGTACATAGGAAAAATGACCTCGTATATGATTGGAATAATAAAGAAAAGACCAAACTTCCCTTAAAATAACTACTAAGGACCATGGTTAATGGACTGTGGATAGGACGATGGGCCGTCCTCCACAACCGTTGATAGATACTGAAAGTTTGGGCTGACCTACGGACCTTGGACCATGGATCATGGTCTGACGACAGTCTATTGGTCAGGCCGTGGTTCCTGCCCTTGAGGATTCCAGGGTGACTAGTGTACAGACGATACCTACAATCTGTGGTCCCATCCAATGCACATGGTTGGTCTTTGTGGCTGGCACCTGCAATTTCCAAAAACTACCCTTATATCCCTTTCTCGAATCATGAGGTATTACAAAAATGAATTTCAAATGTTAGAAAACATAAGTAGTAAAATGTGATAAAAACAAGTGAACATCATCTTAAAACATAAGTAAGACACTTCTTGAAGGTACCTTAGTTCCTCTTTGCTTGATTGTGGGAAGTATCCTTAACGAACATATTTAGACCATGTGAGCTATTAATATGGAATCTGGTGTCTCCCACATCGAAACGGGTTATCTTGGTTTCCAAGGTAAGGACCATGAATTTATAGCTTATGTGGATTCACTAGGTAATTTATATCAAGACAATCCTATATTGGCAGCATGGGTAATCGCCACTTGTCCATTCGACACTAAGCTTAAATTCCACGGATCAGTTCTTAATCATATTCAACTTAGCTTTTAAAGAAACATGGATAATTTCCTCGTCCTTACATCATGTTACATGGGCAATTGCCTCTTGTCTTTCAATAATATAACATGGGTAACCGTCTCTTGCATCAATAATTTATCAAATCCTTCTCATAGGTTCATTTAGGTGAGAAAGTCTTTTAACCTTAGGAACCCTTACTATGTGAGAATACCTTTCACAATCATGCTTTCACGTGCATACAAAAAAATCATTTAAACAATACGACAACAACAACAACAACATAATTGGTACTTCACTCTTAAAACATTCTTAAAATATTTACATAAATATCAGGAGAACAAGCTTGATTTCATAAACACTTCCTTCATAATCCAAAACCCACATTATGTAGTCATAACTTGGAAAAAACATAGGAATTTCATGGATTTATGTGGGATCCTCATACAAACATGATATTAACTGAATTCATGCATAGAATTCATAGATCAATCATTTAAATCAACAACTAAGAGAACCTATAACATAAAATAAAACCCTAACTCAGTTGGAGATTTCTAACTTTGAAAATTGGAGAAGTTGGGAACTCCATGGAGGAAAGGGCTCCGTGTATGAAAATTATCATACCTTAATGCTAATTATTTGACTTCAATGGAGGATGAAGAAACTTGACTTGAAACCCTAGGTTAAACCCTTCTTCTTCAAGCTTCTAGAGAGAGAATTTTTTGAGAGGATGATTTGTTCTCCTTTTGCAAATTTGAGAAAATGATTTCTATTGGGGAATTTCCGGGCTAAAAACACCTATATAAGGGTTTAATGATGGGTAAAATGACACAATATTAAGCTAGAATAATTAGGAAAATGCCAAAAAGCCCTTAAGAAAGTAAATGTTAAAAGCAAGGACAGACAGACTGACGATCCGTTGGTCAAACCACAAATTTTCCTGTCAGGGTGTTGTTTAGATCAGAGACTAATTTTTTGGACCTCAAACTATGGGACCCACCCACGGGCCATGGTCTGATCTCCAGGTCGTGGGTCCCAATTTTGGTCCTCAACTTTTGAACTCAAAATCTCTCTTAGTTTAGGACTAACGTATGAAATCTATTTATGGCTCATGCATTGAACGATGGTCCGACCTGGTGACCCATTGAAAAATATAAAAAACTTAAAATTTTTGGATAACTAACTAGCCAACCACAAGCTTGACTTACGGTCAGTGGGTCGTTCCATGAGCCATGGATGGCATTGTAGGAACTTACACTTAAATTTGAGAACTTAACTTCCCTGTCTTTTCAAATTCGAGGTGTTACCACTTTATTTTGATGAAACTCTTAGAGTTGAAATGTTTCTCCTTATGTCCTTTATTTTCTTATATCTTTTCATGCATGCTATATGGATTGTATAGGGCCTCTCGAGGTCCTATACGCCATGTTACACCTAGGAGGTACCTTGGGTCATAATAAACGTGGTATTCAAAGCAAAAGTTTTAGAAAGGTCTTAGAAAATCTCATAATCCACATAGAATAGAGTCCTATTCATGAGTGTGGAATGTGCCACATGTAACACCTCTAAAATGACTTAGGTAAAACTAGATCCTAACATGTGTTTCATAAGGTTTTGAAGTTCTAAAATGGTTTATAATGATTTTTTGAGGTAGTGTCTATATTTTGGTGATGTTTGGATGTCAAACGTCCAAGAACGTCCATGACATTCGAAAGATTTGCCCTAAGACGTGCTTATTTCTTTAGGTGTGAATTTGCAAGTTTTACGTGTTTATTTTGGTCGAAATTGATGTGAGAGGTCCCTAACATGTATATGAGTGTATTTAATTTGAAAATGTCTGGGAAAAACTCCCCAAGGACCAACAAAAGGGTCCTTGAGGAGGACCCAATTTGTAGCCAAGACTGTAAAAAATAGTCTCAAACGACGGAGACAATCGACGCCCAGTAGGTCAGTCGACACCTCGTTGATTTAGGATGTAGGCGGGGAATTAGTATAGGGAGATTAAGATCCTAAATTTGAGCCTCTGATCCAATCAACGACTTGCCATCACAGACCATCGATGGATCAACGAGGCTTCAACTAAGAACCATCGATGAGACCTGCAGTTTTCTGCTGGGTCTCGACCAAGTGTAGGGGTATTTAGGTAATTGACCAAGTGTTCTAAAAATTGGTTGGGAAGTTTCTTAAGGGTATTTTGAGTATTTTAAGTGGGTTATAAGTCTTGAATCTTAAGGTGAGTTCATTATTCAAAATCAAAACCCCAAACCCAAAAAAGAACTCTCTAGAACACCATTGGAGCTTGAAGGGATCTTGGAGCTTGGAACTTGATTTATCAATCAAATTTCTCTCAATTTCTTGGTTTATAATCAATTAAGGTATGGGTTTCATACTTGTATCTCTTTTCTTTAAGGATCCAATCTTCAAAGTGATTTCCAAGAGCTTTGAAAAGATGAATTGTCCTATTTTGATATCTAGCCATGTGTTCTTGCATAAAACGTTTTGAATCAATGTATTATGATTGATTTGATGTTTATTTGATGAGTTTAGACTAAAAACTCCATTAAACTATGCAAATCATGCAATCCTAGTTTTGACTATTTTATAGGTGTTTTGATCATGTCTCTATACTATTGAATTCTTGTGTAGTTTACTTTGGGCTATTGAATTATGAAAGAATAATGTTAGAATTACATGGAGGCTGTCATAAATTGATGAACTTATATTTTATTATCTTGGATCATTGTATTGTGATTATTGGATTGAATTGCTGATTATGGCAGAGCCTTTATGGATTGAATTGGTTGAATTGACTATGGATTGGAGATGTTGTGATTGGATTGGTGGTATGTTGACCTAAAGTTCTCTATATTGTGTATTATAGGTATTTCGATTATGATGATTGGTATGGTCATTCATGGTGGCGGTGCTTATGTGCTATATTTGTGAATAATGTGGCCTCGTCGGCATTACTTTATGAATTATGATATTGTCATGATATAACTTGGATATGTGATCATTGTGGAGGCCTATATGGTTGATGTGTTTATGTGAAGTCAAAGTATGTGTTATTCTTATAGAATATATGTTATCATGATAGGCTATAGTGATGCCTTATATGTGTATCCTTGATGTTGGAGTGTGAATCTTCTGAGTCGACTATATGAACACTATGATGAGTTATGTTGATGATTCTATAGAAGTGTGACGGGTGACTTACAAGTATACTTAGTTGACCCTATGTGCTACATGAATGATATTATACATGTGATAAGATTATAATGAAGTGTGTCTTGTTTTGGTAGAATTATGTCCCTTACTTGATACATGAAGGCTATGAAATATGATTCTTGACATAGTAGGCTAAAGCACCTTTGTCATGAATGTATATGTATGAACGGAAAATGATCTTGAACATAGTTAAGAAGGTCATTTTTGTGGAACCTTTTAGAAAGAAGATTATGATATCCTTGAAGTTGAAAGTCGTAACAGTATCCTTGTTGTGTTGATGGTAGACTTAGGGTTGGTTGGGTGGAACGACATGAAATCATCCTTAGGAAAGTCATTGAGCTATCCTAGTAACCGTTGTAGGCAGCCCTAGTGGACCCTCTATGGTAAGGTGTGTTATGATTGGGTTATGACTAAGATATGTTACCTCTTCATATGATCCTTTATTAAATTAATCTATGAGAAAAAAGGCTAGCACTGAGAGAATATGCTTGGGGAGTAGCTCTTCTTTAGATGAGACTAGAGTACAAAGAAACCTTTGATATTCCTTAGCAATGTGCCTACATGGGATGTGTCCTAGTTCTACCATTGGCAAGTAGACCACCCTCCATCGGAGTAGGGAAGACTCTGGATTCCATGCCTATCTAGTATGGTCTATGCCGGTTATTGCCTATTCTCATCATGTAGGATACATGCTAGCGTTTGATAAGTTTTATGAAGTTTAGGTAATGGAATGGGACGTTATCTTGACATTGCACGAGTAGGCTTTGAAGATGTTAGTATGTAGGTTCCCTAAGTCTTCTATGTGAATGTTCTTAAGTGTTGAATGTCTCTTAAATTTTTAAATGAACCGAATGACTTAAGTTAAATGCATGTTAATGAAAATCTATTATCCAGAGTAGCTTTAAGGATTGCTTAGGTACACTTGGAGAGTGTGTATGAGTGTTGTCTTTATGGCTTACTTAGGTGAATCTTAGAGTAATTCTTGGTATGCAGTTAAAAGTATGAAATGGGAATAATGTTATGTTAGGTAATCTTTAGGATCACTTTGGTGTGTGTGAAGGGCTTGTATGGGCGGTTGTTTCATAACTCATTCAAGTGAGCCTTAGAGTCACCTTTGGTAGGAGGGTCTCATGTTTATGTGTTTTGATGTGATCTTGATGCTTTATTGTGGTATGTGACTATGTATGCTTATGTTGGCTTAATGTGATCTCTTATACTTGTTCAATGAAGTTTTACTCAAAAAGAGCATGTTTTACACAAATGTCCTTTTAGCATGATTTTATGCATTACACCATACTTAGTGCATTCTAATGTAATAATTCCATATATTTTATCTTATCTCTAAAGGTGTAGGTGGCATTTGAGAGGAGTCTTAGAAATGGAAGCTTGGATTAGTATTCATTCAAGCAAAGTTGGGGTATTTCCTCACTTTATTCGAGGACATCATTATGTATAGTTTTCCTTATTAAAGTATTGTAATAGACTTAGATATTTCTATATTTTGATGTATGGATCGTGTCCCAAGATATTCGTGTGTCTAAGATGGAGACTTTGCCTTTGTTTATGATTTTCTATAGAAGAGATATTTTGAAGTATTATGATTTTGTGTGAAAAGTTTAAATTCCGCACTACTTTTCATACATGTATGCAATGAATGATGTCAATAGGCTTGTACAAGAACTCCAGGAGGTCAAGTACGCCTTGTTGCGATCTGAGAGTGCCACTTCTTCTAGGGTGTGCTCCCTGGTAGTGACACCACACTTAGGAATGAGAGGCTACAAGATGTTTAGGGAACTCCACTTCTATTATTACTATAAAGTAATGCGATGGAATTCTCGATTCTTTGGATGAAAAAAGTGACTAATGCGGAGTTTAGGGTTTGATTTCAAGTGTTGGCTCAAGCCATGATGTCTCAAGTCAATAGGGAGGTTGTGGCCTCAACGAACGCGAATACAGGTACACCGACATCTTATCATGACCCAAGGTAACCCCTAGGTGTAACATGGCGTAAAAGACCCTGAGAGGCCCTATACAAGTTACTTAGCTTTAATAATACAACATAATACAATGAAGAGACTGAAAAAAGAATTTCAATATATCAAAGTTTTAGAAAGCATAACAGAAATCTAAATATCGTCTCAAAACCATCAAGTACATAAGAATGAAATTTGGCCTAGCCGATACATCATGTTTAAAACTGAAAGTAAGAAACAAAACTTAAAACAATGAAAGTTCGTCCTCGAAGCATGAGGACTCACCAGAGCTCAAAAATATCCTCAATGAACTTTAGCAACGAAACTAGGAACCTTGACTGGTAGACCTTACACTTAGGGAAATATGGCAAGAGTATGCGAAAGTACAAACATGTTCTAATTATGATAGCCATTAATAAAAACAAATAAATCATGCTAAAAAAGGACACATTTTCATAACATGCAATGACCAAGCTAAAACTTGAGTATAAGGAGTTAGAAAACATTAGTCATAAAACACCGTCAATGCAAGCTAACATAAATAAAGCGCTTATGAGAATACTTATAAAAATAAACTTAGTTAATTATTGTGGAAGATCTCAATTTAACTAACATATAAGACCATGTGAGATATCAACACGGCGTTGTCTACCCTACACCGATAAGGGTGTCCTACTTTCCAAGGTAAGACCATGAACTTCTAGCTTATGTGGATCCACAAGCTAATGTCTATGAAAGACAATCATCTAATGGGGGCACATAGGTATGGGATAAGAGATTGCTACTGGGAACCCGACCTCTACTAATAGGAAAGATTCCATCATAATATCCTCTCACTGCTAAGCATAAATCTAATGGAATAGTCATTTATTTAACTTATTCTTATTATCCATGGAAGGACACATCATCTTGACAATCCAAAATATATTAGAATAAATCCTTTAATATTTGATTCATAGTTTAGTTGAGAAAACCTTTCAACCCTAAGAATCCTTTATGTGAGAATGTTCTTTCACAAATCATGTTTCATGTGTATATGGAAAATCCTTTCAACAACACAAAATAAAATCATTGATACTTTACTCTCAAACCATCCTTAACAAATTTACATCAATTTCATGGAAACTAGGTTAATTTCATAAATTATACTTCTACAACTCAAAACCCACGTCATATGATCATAACTTCGAAAACATAGGGATGACATAGGTTCATGCGTAAGGATCATAAGAACATTATATGAACTCAATTAATGCATAAAATTTAATAGATAAATCAATTAAATCAATTATAAGAGAACCCATAACATAGATGAAAAAAATCCTAACTCAATTTGGGATTTCTACTTTGAAAATTGGAGAAGTTGGGAACTCCATGGATGGAAGGGATCCATGGATGAAAACTATAATACTTTAATGCTAATTTCTTATCTTCCATTGTGGATTAGTAGACTTGATTTGAAATCCTAGGTTGAACTCTTCTTCTTCAAGCTTTCTAAAGAGAGAAATATTTGAGAGAAAGACTTGTTCTTCTTTTGTAAATTTGAGAAAATGATTTTCAATTGGGAAATGTTTGGTTTAAAATAAATATATAGGATTCTAGTTAAGGCTAAAAATACATAGTATTCGGATTGAATAATTACGAAAAAATCCAAAAGCCCTTGAGAAAATACTGCCAAACCCATCGATGGTGGGGACATACGGTGCACGGGTCCACCTATGGACCATCCTGTCCCTCTGTAGATTGGTTATGAAACTATGTTTTTATGACCACAAACAACGGGACCCACCCACGGTCCGTGGTACAATCGACAAGTCGAGGATCCCAAAGGTGGTACTCAACTTTTGACCTCAAAATCTTTAAAAGTCTTGGAATCATTTACGAAAACTACTTATGAATCTTGCATGAAACGACTGTCCGTCTTGGTAAAATACAAAAAACTTGACATTTTTGAAAAACTAATCCATAGACACCACCTACGGTCCGTGGGTTTTTCGCCAGGCCGCTGATGGCATCATAGGAGTTGACACTAGACTTTCTAAAAGATGATTTTTTTCGTCTTTTTGAATCCAAGGTGTACATTATGTCCCCCTTGGGATCATCGTCCTCAAATGAGATTGAAGATATCATAAGAACAGTAAGAACTTAGACTTAATAGCCCGATATACATCCAATCACATAAATGCACATATCCTAGGAGGAAACATCAACTTCAATCTAAAGCATATTCAAAACATTAAATCATGAAGTCTATATGCAACTTATACTCAAATGCACATAAACAAGTAGAAGTTAAAAAAGTTAAATTCTTTTTTTCTTTCAAAACATAAGCTTTTTCTTAAACATGCATAAATGACGAAATCATCGGTATATCGAAGACATATGACACTAAAAGAGTAAACTTTGAGAAACTTTATACCTTAAGATAGAGTAGGGGTAGAAGGAATTTGATGAGGATAAAGAGACATCATATCGGCCTCGGCCTCCCCAGTAGAACCCTCAACTAACTGATTCCTCCATATAACCTTCACGAAAGCAACTTCTTTATTTCTTAACTTCTTGACTTTCCGGTCAATAATCTAAATTGGGACTTCTTCATAAGAATTTTTTTTCTTAACTCCCAAACCTTATAATGAAATTATAGATTTTACATCACTATTACATTTCTTCAACAAGGAGACATGGAAAACATGATGCATCATTTCAAGTTCATTAGGCAATTCAAGTTCATTTAGAACTTTACCAATACGCCTCAAAGTCTTATATGGGCCTACATCTCGGGGACATAGCTTCCCCTTCTTACCAAACCTCATTACACCCTTCATAGGTGAAATTTTAAGTAAACCCACTCGTTCATATCAAACTCAAGATCTCTTCTTCTAACATCGACATAGGACTTTAGTCGACTTTGAGCCATTTTAAATCTTTCTCTAATAAGTCGAACCTTCTTAATAACCTCATAAACCAACTTGGGACCTATTAGGGAAACTTCACCCATCTCAAACCAACCTATAGGATATCTACATCTCCTATCATATCATGCCTCAAATGGAGCCATTAATATACTTGAGTGATAGCTATTATTGTAGGAAAATTCAATCATAGGTAAGTGATAATCCAAATTACCCTTGAAATCCATTACACAAGTAATCAACATATCTTCTTAAGTTTAGATATGCTCTGCTTGCCCATCAATTTTTGAATGAAAGGTCATATTAAGATTAACAAGAGTACCAAGAACCTTGAAGGATTTCCAAAACTGCGAAGTGATTGCATACTACGATCGGAGATAATCGAAAAATGCACTCCATGCAACTTCAATATTTCTCTTAAGTACAACTTCGCATAGTCCTCCACCGAATAAAAAACTTTGGTGGGAATGAAATGATTTGATTACATCGTTTTATCTACTATAACTCGAATCGAGTCATGTTGTCACCGGGCGCGAGGTAACCCCACAACAAAGTCCATATTCAAATCTTCCCACTTCCAACTAGTAATGCTAATGCCTTGGGATAAACCTCCCGATTTATGATGCTCAAGTTTAACTTTGTTGACAATTAGAATACTTATCCACAAATTCCGCAATATCTTTTTTTCCCATTCCACCAATAGATCTCCCACAAGTCACGATACAACTTGGTGTCTCCCGGGTGAATGGCATACGGAAAATTATGGACTTTAGACAAGATGTCTTCTCTCAAATCATTAACATTAGGAACACACAAATGACCTTGATATGTGAGTACACCTTCTCCCCCTTAGGATAAAGCCTTAACAACTTTCCTAAGCAGTACATTATTTAATTTAATCAAAGTCAGATCAAGACCTTGCTTGGCATTCATATCTGCCAAAAAAGACGACTCAGAACTATTATGAACCATAACCCACCTTTAGTAGAGTGTACTAACTGAACACCCATCCAGACCAACTTATGAATATCTCGAGCCAACTCTTTTGTATCATCCTCAATATGAGCAACACTATCCATAGAGAATAGCCTAAGAGCATCCACTACTACATTCGCTTTACTGGGGGTGATAGAGAACCCCCATATCATAAACATTGAATAACTCAAGTCACCTTCTTTGGCAATGATTTAGATCCTTATAATTAAATACATATTGCAAACACTTGTGATCGGTAAAAATATCAACATGAACACCATACAAATAGTGCCTCTAAATATTTAAAGCAAAAATAACCGGTGCTAGTTCAGTAATTTATTATGGTTGGATTAAATCATTCATTGATGAATTAATGGTATAATTAGAAGCCTCTACTATTAAATTTGTGGTCCTTATTGTACCAGATTATTTATATTGTTTTAAGAAAATAAATTAAGTATTCTAGAAGCAGTTAAAAGTTTTTAGTGAGCTTCTAGACACGTTTCTATTTTTGTAATGTGGAGAATCTTTCAGTTGAGAGAAAGACTCCGTCACATTTCCAACTATCTGTTCTCACAAAAAATTGATCCCTTCTACACTCACTGAAGTATAATCTGTTTTAGTAGAAGGTTGCACATCCGTAGATTGTTGTTTGGGACGATCGTTGCGCAGGCTTGAAAAGGTTAGTGAATCCTTTTCAATTTTTTTTTAAAAATTATCTTAGATAGCTTGTAGTTTTGTAATCTTGTAAATGCCTTTGTTTCCATATTTCTATCATAGACAGGTTCAGTAATGACATATTGAGCATGATTGCAGGCTGGTTGGGTGTGTGGAATGAGAGATAGATTTATTAACTTGTAGTGTACGTAGCCTAGTATTAGTTTATTCCTTTTCCTAACTGCAACTTCAATTCTATTTGACATTTCCTCATATAATCTCTACAGCGTTAAGGAAAAAGTTGTCTACCAGACCTATATATACATTAACGATGTAGTGATTTTACCTACTAACAGGCACAAGTTCAGACTCCCATAGTAATTTTGCACACTTACTAATTGAAATAATTATATTAATACTTCTTATAGAGAGGGCGCTATGTTCTCAACTTTCCATATGCTGAATTATCATTGTTATAGTGTATTAGAGTTCCATGTCGGTTTGACGAATGAACCAGTGGTTTGCTTATATGGACTTGCACAATCCTCCGGTAATGAGTTTGTTTTTGACATAGAGTTACGCTAGGTACCATTTACATGGTACTAGAGTCAGGTTCATTCTTGTTTGAACTCCCTATCCATTCTCAAATTAAGACTGGTCATGAAGGGGTGTTAGGGTGGCAATGTGGGATGGACGAGTGGTTTTTTATATGGATTTAAGTAATTATCCACGCATGAACTTGCTATTGGATTGAGTTATGTCAATGTCATATCCTTAAAATCATCAAGTAATTGGTAATGTGAATTAAAAAAGTTTAATTCAAAAGAAAACATCCCTTTAGACTACTTTATTCTCAAACTTCATTCTAGCTTAAGAGAAGATAGAAACTACTCCCTTGGTAGCATTTTGTATGAAGGCGTTTGGTTGAGGAAATAATTTTTTAAAAAGTACCTTACCATAAGAATATGTACTTCAAAATATAAAAAATTTCACATGAGACTGAAGGAGCGACTACCTTTATTTGAGAAATCTAACAAAAAGAGAGATGTAAAAAAAACAACAGGGGATCTAGGTTCCAAGTTGAATTTCTCGCGATAGGGAGGTCGTTTGGTGGCTCTACTACAAGATTAGTTGTACATAGATATACCCAATTTTGGAAACTCTTTATCATACCTATCTCTGGTAGACAATGAAGTTTTTTTTGTTGATAAATTCATATTTAATTTGTATTAAATCTTAATTTCATAATACGTTTATCAAGTAAAATTATTAGTTAATTACGTCAAATTAGTATTTAATAAAATTAACTAGAGATCTGCAAGCAAAGAAGTTTTTATCTCAATGCAAATATTTCATCAAATCAATAACAATCGTGATGAGAAGAATCATTCGATTACATCTTTTTTTAAAGACTTCTAAGATTTAAATTTATGAAGAATCGGGGGATGACATCTTTATGAAGCCTTCATAAAAAAGATGTAATCTCCTGATTTTTCTCTTTAAAATTGTTCTTAGTTAGATGAAATACTTGTAGCTTTACACTTGGAGACGAAGAATCTTGCAGATCACGAGCAACCCCTTTACATAGGCGCGATCTAGGATTTTAGGGGTATTTTGGTTCAAATAATTTCAGACAACCTTAGGCTTAAAGAACACGAGTTGGGGTTGTCTTGTCAAGTTAATGGGCTCGCCTAAATGTATATCTCAATGGGACAGTAATTTGGAAAAAAGAATCAAAACCATCATTTTATTACTTCTCGGGTTCTTTAAGATCACCCCCAATTTCTCATTTCCAGGCTGGATTTGAACACATAACCATAAACAATATGGATAATTGAAGATTTAGAGTCAAGAAATCTTCTCAAAAGATTTTACTCGAGAACCTGGTCCAAGTCGCCTCCTAATATCCTAAAAACATAAATGGTTAAATGGGATTTAAATCCCGAAATGGAAGCAACAACCTCTTAGGTGTTGTTTAAGAGAAACAGGTTCCACATAAGCAAACCCCACAAAAGTCGAGCGTCTCACTTTTGTGAACCACGTTTCGCTTAATGGATCATCACTAAAGCGAACCTTGCTGAAACGACTAGTTCGACTTTTGCAAACCTAGTTCTGCTTAAGAGTCCATCATTAAAGAGAACTAGCTTCCACTTAAGTGAACACTGCAGCGCTATACATAATATCAGCCAACAAAAACATCTGAAAGAACCTCGAGATCCGTTTTGGAACTCATGAACACAAGCTGCATGTGTAAATCAATTATACTCGACCTTCTAGACTCAATGAACTGCCGAAACACGAATCTGAGGTCTCGTTGACCTGACATTCGCCAAAACCACAAGAAACTAACTCATGCCTAAAAAGGTTAGAACAAGCTCGACACCTCTCGAAAATCAAGACAAACGACACCTAGGCCTAAAATCATCCATGAATCCAACATAATTTTAAGAAATCTAATCTGACCATCCGAACCCTCAATATTGACAAAAATAATCTAAAAGGCTAAAATTTTACAATTTCACAACTTAGGAACTCAAATCCTTAATAGACTCAGAAAAAAATTGAAAACTCTCATGGATCAGATTTCACATTTTGAGGATATTAGTATCAATAGGAATCCATTCTAAAATAGGAACTGACACCAGAAACCACTTTCTTAACAACTTATCTTTTCAAACTCAAACTTACCAAATATGTAAATTTTAACTAAAATTTCATATAGCACCCCATACCCAAAAGAGGAAGGCTTAACAAATTTCAGGACTTGGCAAACCATAGACCGCGGTTGGACCCATGCCACGTGGGTGAGCCCCATAGGTGGAAACTCTTTTCGAAAGTGACCCATGTCAGGACCCATGGCTCGTGCATGGGTTGACCGTCGCTGAATGGGGGCATTGTAGATCCGTAGAAATCGCTGACCACAAATGCCGATGACCATGATGGACCATAGGTAAAACCATGGCCTGTCGATCGTGGTCCATAAGTCGTCACCTAGTAGTTAAGTTTAAGGGCATAAGGGTCTTTTCCAATTTTACTTAAATCAATGTGGTGTCATTTTGCCTGAGTTTAACGCACCTATATAAGTGATTTTTAACCGAAAATACCCCCAATTAATTCATTCTATAGAAATCTCAAAAGAATTCCCAAAAATCCTCCCAAATATTCTCTCTCCGAAGTTGGAAGAAGAAGAAGAAGATTGAAGCTAGGTCAAGATCAAGTCTCCAATTTTCAAGCTTTTTTGGGTTTTTTGACTAAGATATGATGGCTTTTCATACATGGGGTCCTTCCTCCCATGGAGTCCCCTAGAATTTCACAATTTGATGAAGAATTTCCCCAGTTCTAGTTAGGGTTTCTTTCATTGTTGTGGGTTATGATTAATGTTGATTCAATTGAGTGGATTATGATTGTTTATGATTGAATTGATAGAATTCCATGTATTTAGGATGAATTTACATGTACCCATGCTTATCTTAAAATTTGTGCTGAATTGATATAGTTGGGTTGATGTCATGTGAGGTAAACCTTATGGGTTAGATATCTACTTAAATGATTGATGAATTATGGTTACAATTGCTTTAGATTGAAGCATATATGATAAACACCAACGCTCGAGAGTAAATCATAGATGATGATCATGAGATGTTGAGCTTTGAGAGTAAAGCCTAGACTATGCATTGTTGATTGATTAATGCTATGACGTGGAAGAAATACTTCCTATAATGAATTAATAAGCATGATTCTATGAATGTGAAAGTCTTACTAACATAAAGTATTCTAGGTTGAAAGGATTGCTCGCCTAAAATGAATATAGACTAAAATGCATTATGAATGATGATGCTATAGGAGATTACCCTTGACCTCTATATGAAAGGATATGAGGCGATTCTCCTACTCCTTAGACTTGAATAAGAGGTGAGTCCCATGTGCTTACTATGATAAATGGACATGGAGATGAGTATCCATGCTCCTTATTAAATGATGTGGAGGCGAGTACCTACATCATGTGATGAGGTTGTGGAGGTGAGTTCCCGCAATCTAAAAATAAGTAAGGCAAAAAGTGAATACCCATTAGCCTTTATGACTTAGGAATAAAGGCGAATCCCCATGTCTTTAAAAGTAAGTATAACTAATGTGATTATGTATGATAATGATTGCTTGGAGTGTTAATAGATATGCCTTCCATGATGTAAGCTTCTCTAGAGACGGATGACCCAAGTCTCATTTAAGGATAAATGAGGTTGCTAAAGGAAGTATTCCTCTTCCATTATGATGCTTATTATGTATTTATATGATTATACTTATGTCTTGTATTTACTAACGTTTAATATGTAGTGATATGATTATGCCTTATGTCTTGTATTGACTAACGCTTATGTTTATGTTGTATATACTAGACATCATATTCAATACTTGATTGTACCAACACATACTCTTGCCTAAATTCATATCAAATGTGGGGTCCGACATTCCTAATTCACATACTTGTGGTTAAGCTCTAGTTTATCATGAAGTAATGTTTTGGAGATTCCTCATTATATTCGAGGATTGGATCACCCCATTTCATTAATGTATTTCTTTTACCTTTTGAGAATTTAAGATTTACACTTTCTTCTGTTCTAGATGGTTTAAGACAATGTCATATTAGACTTTCGCTTGCTTTTATAAAAGACTTTCATTGTATTTGAAAAGTTTTAATTCCAGCACATTTTCTATTACTTTTATGTTATGATATGCTAAGTGACTTGTATGAGGCCTCTCGGGCTCGTATACGCCTTGTTACATCTAGGAGGTACCCCTGGGTCGTGACAAACTTGGTAATGAGAGCACAATGCCTAGAGTGGTTCTAGGATGTCTCAAACCACGTCTAGTAGACTCTTTCTCATAAATGTGAAGCTCTACCCATTTATGAATATGAGGCATTAGACTTTTAGGAAATTCAACTTTTTCACTTCTTTAAGTCGTGCCATAGAGTTTTAACTCTATAAGTCTTTCTCATAATGCGTGCCCATTGTTTTTTTTGGAAATGACTACTAGAAGGGCTAATGCTAGAAGATTGGAGGAAGACAATGTTGAGAAAAAGGTCTAACATGACTAATGCAGAGTTTAGGTCAGCATTCAAAGTGTTGGCTCAAGATGTGACAGTGTAAGATGAACGAGAGGTTGTAGCCCCCGTGAGCCCAAGTGTGGGCACTAAGGTGGAAAGAGTGAGAGATTTAACAAAAATGAACTCGCCCAAATTTTATAGCTCCAAACTTGAGAAAGAACTCGAACAGTTTATCGACGAGGTTTATAAGGTGCTTTCTATCATGTGTGTCACTTCGGTAAAGAAGGAGGAACTAGTTTCTTACCAACTCGAAGGGGTTGCTCAGATTTAGTTTAGTCAGTATAAAAATGCTAGACCAATGGAAGCGGGTCTCATAGAATGAAAAAGGCTCAGAAGTGCTTTTCTTGGTCGATTCTTCCCTCTAGATATGAGAGAGGCCAAGGTACTTGAGTTCATCAACCTTAGGAAAAAAATGTGAGTGTTAGAGAGTACGCTTTGAGGTTCACTCAACTACCTAAATATGCTTCTTCCAATATAAAAGACCATAGCGCCAAGATGAATATGTTTATGTTGGGAGTGACCGACATGGTACTCAAAGAGTACTGGCTTGTATGCTTGTTCATGAGATGGATATCTCTCTCCATATGGTGCATGCCCAAAAAATTGAGGAAGAAAATCTCAACAAAAAATCTAGGGAGGCAAAAAGTTGATGATGAAAACTTTGCATATGCTAGGTCCTGTGGACGGGGTCGATCTAGATTTTGGTAAAAGTACGCTGGTCAAGGTTCTACAAATGCTCCTCCGAAGCCAAGAAATTAAATGGTGTCTAAACCTATATCCCAAGGAGGTGGTGGTAATCTTTGATGCCTACTTGTGCTAAATGTAGGAGAAACCATGAAGGGAAATGTCTAGCGGGGTCTAATGTTTATTCTAGGTGTGGTAAAAATGTATCATAGAATAGGGATTGTCCTTCAATTACTAAATATGAGGGAGACACTCGTCGTAGGGATCAACCCTACCCTTCATTCGTACCAAGTGGCTCGAGTGGAAATGTTCCTTAGAAAAAACTTTTTTTATGCTCTCCAAACTATAGGATACCAAGAGAGCTCTCCGAATGTTGTGACTGGTATATTAAAATATTTTCATCTAGATGTGTATTATTTGCTTGATTTGGGTGCTAATTTTTCTTTTGTGACTCCTTTTATAACTATGAGATTTGATGTGGGCCCCAACGTGTTGTTAGAACCTATGTTTATTTCTACCCCTCTTGGTGATTCTATGGTGGCTAAAAGAGTCTACAGGAGATGTCTTGTTTCCTTGTCCCATAGAGTCACTCTAATAGATTTGGTGGAACTTTAGATTATTGACCTTGATGTCACCTTGTGTGGTTGCATCCTGGTTATGCCTCTATTGATTGTAAGACTACAATAGTCAAATTTCTGTTTCCAAATGAGCCTAATCTTGAGTGGAAGGGGGGACTATGTCTAGAGGTTAATTTGTTTCTTACCTAAAAGCATAAAAAATGATCTCAAATGGCGTGTCTACCATAGTGTGAGGGTGTGGGATGTGTAGTCCAAAATTCCTACTCTTGAGTTTGTTCCTAATGTAAAAGAGTTTCTAGAAGTCTTTCATGATTATTTACCCAGTGTTCCTCCAAAAAGGGAAATAGACTTTGGGATTGGCCTTCTACCCGATATCCAACCTATCTCTATTCCTCCGTATAGAATGGCTCCAATGGAACTTAAGGAGTAGAAGGAACAGTTAAAGGACTTATGGGATAAGTGTTTCATTCGACCGACTATCTCTACATTGGGTGCTCCAATGTTATCTTTTAGGAAGAAAGACGGTTCAATCTAATATGTATTGATTATTGCCAATTGAATAAAGTGACCATCAAGAACAAGTATCCTCTTCCGAGAATAGATGGCTTATTTGATCAACTCCAGGGGGTAAGTTATTTATCCAAAGATGATCTCTGGTCGGATTATCACCAATTAAGGGTGGAAGAGGAAGATATTCCAAAAACATCATTTCGATATGGTCATTATGAGTTTTTGGTTTTGTCTTTTGGTTTGACTAATATCCCGAAAACATTTGTGGAATTGATCATTAGGGTGTTCAGACAATACCTTAATATTTCCGTGATTGTGTTTATCGATGATATTTTGATCTATTCAATTTGTGAGAATGAGCATATTGATCATTTGAGGATTGTATTGCAAATTCTAAAGGACCAACAACTCTATGCGAAGTTTAGTAAATGTGAGGTTTGGTTGAGGTCCATAGCTTTCCTTGGACATATAGTTTCGAGCAAGGGTATTGAGGTAGTTCTAAAAAAATGGATTCGGTAAAGAGTTGGCCTACACATCTATCACCGACAGATATTATAAGTTTCTTAGGTTTGCCCGATTATTATTGAAAAATTGTTTAGGGGTTTTCCTCCATTTCTTCTACTATGATGGCTTTGACTCAAAAGAAAGCCAAGTCCCTATGGTCGGAAGCTTGTGAGAAAAGTTTCCAAGAATTGAAAGATAGACTGACTTCCGCTCCGGTGTTGACCTTACAAGAAGGTACAAATGGATTTATGGTATATTGTGATGCATCTAGAGTGGGTTTGGAATGTGTGCTTATACAAAATGATAAGATGATTTCCTATGATTCAAGGGAACTAAAGTTTCATGAGAAGAATAATCCTACCTACGATCTTGAGTTAGCCAAGGTTGTATTTGCCTTAAAGATTTCGAGGCATTATTTGTATGAGGTTCATGTTGATGTGTTTACCGATCACAAAAGCTTTCCGTATGTGTATACCCTAGAAGATATACATCTTCACCAAAGTAGGTGTCTTGAGTTACTGAAGTATTATGATATGAGTTATTCTATCACCCCGAAATAGTGAATGTGGTGGGGGATGCCCTTAGTCAGTTGTCCATGGTAGTTTTGCACATGTTGATGATGAGAGAAAAGAGTTGGTTCAAGATGTTCATAGGTTGGCCTGATCGGGAGTTCAACTAGTGGATTCCACCAAGGATGGTATAACGGTCTATAATGGTTCCGAATCTTTTCTGTCCGATGTTCAATCAAATAAATGTCTTGATCCGATCTTAGTTGAATAGAAAGAAGTGGTACTAATGTAGTCCGTAAAGGCTTTCTCTCAAGGGTAGATGGTGTCCTAAGGTACAAAGGTTGATTATATGTTCCGGATGTGGATGACTCAAGGGAACAAATTTTATCCAAAGTCCATAGTTCTCGGTATTCTATTCATCGATGATCCACCAAGATGTAGCATGATTTGCAAGAGATCTATTGATGGAATGAGATGAAGAAGGATATTGTGGGATTTGTGGCTAAGTTTCCAAATTGCTTAAAATCCAGGATTTAGCATCAAATACTAGGGGGTTTATGCCAATATAATATCATTCCTAATTGGAATTTGAAAGATCTAAATATGAACTTCATAGTAGGGTTGCCACAGACTCGACACCATTTTGATTTGATTTGGGTTATAGTTGACCGAATGACGAAGTTGTCTCATTAATTCCCGTTAAAGTTTCTTATAGGATGGAAGATTATCTAAGTTGTACTCGACGGAGATGGTAAGGCTTCATGGAGTTCCCTTCAAGTAAAGTTGGGATGACCGTTTGACCTTGATTGAATTTGCCGATAATAGCTACCTTTCTGGTATTGGTATGGTTATGTTTGAGGCTTTGTATGGTAGAAGGTTTATATCCCCTATTAGATGGTTTGAGGTAGGTGAGGTTTCCTTGATAGGGCTCGAGTGATTTCATGAGTCTATTGAAAAAATTTGACTCATTAGAGAGAGATTAAGAACGACCCAAAGTCGACAAAAGCCTTATGCTGGTGTTCGAAAGAGAGACCTTGATTTTGATGTGCATGATTTGGTTTACTTAAAAATCTCACCCATGAAGGGTCTAATGAGGTCTGGTAAGAAAGGGAAGCTTAGGCCCTCTTTTATAAGCCCATAATCAAATTTGGAGACGTGTTTGTAAGGAAGCATATGAGCTTGATTTGCCAAATTAGTTGGTATCGGTGCATCAGTGTTCCATGTCTCTATGTTGAAAAAGTGTGTTTGAGACCCAACATACATAGTTCCCCTTGAAGGGTTGGAAGTGAAAGATAACCTTTCTTATGAAGAAGTTCCGGTTGAGATATTTGATCGGCAAGTCAAGAGGTTGAAGAATATAAATTTAGCTTTCGTTAAGGTGTTATGGAGAAACCATCTAGTTGAGAGTGCTACTTGGGAGGCAAAAGCTGATATGATGTCCCGATATCCTCATCTTTTTCCTCGTATTCTAGCTTGAGGTAATGAGTTATTTTGCTTATGTTTGAAGTCATGTGTGTTTTATGTGTTTTCATGATTTCCTTTAAATTTCATGTTCATGAAAAAAGCTTATGTTTTGAAAGAAGTGACTTTTATGATGTTTGTTCCTCATGTTGTTTAGTATTGAGTATGAGTTGCTTATAGATTTCATGAGATGAGTTGTAGAACATGCCTTGAGTTGGAGTTGAGATCCCTTCTTGAGTTTGTGCTTTTCTTTAATTCGAATTGCATATGAGCTCCATGAGATTGTGTTGAGCATTGTTTTGAATCAAGAGATGATAGTTCTTCATTGAACATTAGAAATGTTAAGATTTCAAGTATATTGGGTTGTTATATGTACTTCTTACTTCCTTATGGTGCATTGAGTATGTTGAGATAAGATTTGATATTCATCCTTAGTTGTGTGCATTTAAATAAGTTGTATGCATGATGTGCCACTAGGTTTACGTTTTCTTCGGTTGTAAATGTGCTTCAAATCTCATTCGAGAACAAATGATCCTAAGCGGGAAATAATGTAACACCTCACACCCAAAAGAGGAAGGCTTAGCAAATTTCAGGACTTTCAGGTGTCATTCACATGGTCAAACCACAGACCGTGGTTGGACCCACACCACGTAGGTGAGCCTCGTAGGTGGATAGTATTTTAGGTAGTGACCCATGCCAGGACCCATAGCAGATGGATGCATCCATCGTCCGTGGATGGGGGGTGTCGCTGACAGGCAAAAATCTCAGACCACAAACAACGATGACCATGATGGACCATAGGTACATCCACTGTCTGTCGATCGTGGTCCGTAATTCATCACCTGTGAGTTAAGTTTAGGGGTATAAGGGACTTTTCTTATTTTAATTAATCTATGTGATGTGTTTTGCCTAAGTATAATACACCTATATAATTGATTTTAACCCCAATATCCCCCATTTAAGTCATTCTCTCAGAATACCAAAAGAATTCTCAACTTAAATATTCTCTCTCTAGAAGTTGGAAGAAGAAGAGGGAAATTGAAGCTAGACCAAGATCAAGTCTCCTATTTTTAAGATGTTGTGGGTTATTTGACTAAGGTATGATGGCTTTTCATCCATGGGATCCTTCCTCCAATGGAGTCCCTAGAACACCGCAAATTGATGAAGAATTTTCCCAATTCTAGTTATGATTTCTTCCATTGTTGTGGGGTATGATGAATATTGATTCAATTGAGTTGATTATGATTGTAATGATAAAATTGCATGTATTTAGGAATAAATTACATGTTCCCATGTATATGATGAACGTGATGTTAAATGGTTGAGAGTGAAGCATAAATGATGATCATGAGATGTGGATCATTGAGCGTAAAACCTAGACTATGCATTGTTGATTTATTAATGCTATGATGTGGAAGTGATACTCCTACAATAAATTGATGAGCAGGATTGTATGAATATAAAATTCTTACTTACATGAATTATTATAGGTTGAAAGGATTGCTCACCTAAAATGAATCTAGACGAAAATGCTTAATGAATGATGAGGCTAGAGGTGATTACCTTTGACCTCTATATGAAAGGATATGAGGCCTTTCCTATACTCCGTAGACTTGAAGAAGAGGTGAATCCCCATGTTCTTACTATGATAACTGGACATAGGGGTTGAGTATCCATGCTTCTTATGAAAGATGTGGAGGCGAGTACACACATCATGTGATGAGGTTGTCGATTACCTGCAATCTAAAAATAAGTATGGGAAGAGGCGCATACCCAGTAGCCTTTATGAACTAGATATAGTGGCGAATCCCTATGTCTTTAAAATTAAGTATGAGTAATGTGATTATATATGATGATGATTGCATGGAGTGTTGCTAGATATGCCTTCCAAGATGTAATATTGTCTAGAGGCGGATGACCTAAGTCTTGCATAATGATAAGTAGGGCTACCTAATGAAGTATTCCTCTTTATTTATGATGCTTATTATGTAATGATATATTATGCCTTATCACTTGTATTGACTAACACATATGTCGATGTTATTTATTCTAGCCATATATTTAGTACTTGATTTCACTAACGCATACAATTTCTACTGTTGCCTACATTCTAATCAAATGTAGGGTCCGACATACTTAATTCGTACACTTGTGCCTAAGCTCTAGCTTATCGTGAAGTGAAGCTTTGGTGATTCCTCATTGTATTCGAGGATTGAATCACCCTATCTCATTCATGTATTTATTTTACATTTTGAGACTATTGTATGTGATGCATCCCAAGATTTACACTTTCTTATGCTCTAAGTGGTTTGAGATAATGTCATATTAGATTTCTGGTTGCTTTTATAAAAGAATTTGATTGTATTTGAAGAGTTTGAATTCCCGCACTTTTTCCATTACTTTATGTCATGATATACTTAGTGGCTTATATGAGGCCTCTCGAGGTCTTATACGCCTTGTTACATCTAGGGGATACCCCTAGGTCATGACAGCTCGAAACAAACTTTTCAAAACTCAAACATAGGATACTTGAGGACAATCACAAGAGGGAAAAACGGTAATTTCCATAGAAAAACAAAAAATGACTGACTGGTTTATTCAATAAATAAAGTCTAAATAATATTTGAGCGCGTCAATTAAGTTTAAAAGACAAGCCCAACTCATGTTTTTCATGTCCAAGGTCTTCTAAAATTACTTAGACCAAAATAACCCTAAAACTACCACTTCTGCCTATATAAATGGTTATTGATAAAAAAAGATAGAACACATAGAAATACATCGAGAATCCTTACTCTTCAAGGATGATTTTCAAGAAAAGAAGTCTTTATCTCGACGCTAGTATTTCATCAAATCAAGAACAATAGTCAAGATAAGAATTAGGGAATTACATCTATTTTCTTAAGACTTCATAAATATTGTAAATTTATGAAGAGTCAGGGGATACATCTTTATGAAGTCTTAAGAGAAAAAATGAAATTCCCTGATTCTTCTTCACGATTATTCTTAATTTGATGAAATACTTGTAGCTCGACACTTGGAGAAGGAGACTCTTACTCATCAAACGGGCAAGAATTCTCTATGTATTTCTAGTATGATTTCCCCTCTTATGAAGACCCCTTTATATAAGTGTGAGCTAAGGTTTTAGGGGTATTTTGGTTCAACTAATTTTAAATGACCTTGGGCTTGAAGAACATGACTTGGTTTTATCTTGTCAACTTAGTTTACTCACCCAAATTTGTATGTTTATGAGATTCAGATCAAACCCTGTATCTTGTGTTTTTATTACTACTTTATAAATTGTGAAAGTTGTGTCTGTCTGAATATTAAACGGATGAAATAGTAGTGTTTTTATTGGTGTGATAAGGGATAACAACCCAACATAAAATTATTTTTCGCATTTGATTATAAGTGTTAGTAAATTATAAGATAAATTGTGTGTTAATCCAAGAGTTCAGTATTTTGGCTTAAGTTTAGGATTCAATTGTACCTCGTTTAATTTATTGGGGTTCGAAATCAATTATTTAGGTAATCCCACCAATAAATCAAATGAGTTACAATTAAATTCTAAATATAAACCATAAAATTCAATTGTTGAATGTTCCCACCATTTTAGCACAAAAATTTTCCTGAAATTTACTAATACCTATAATCAGACATGAAATAACATTTAATATATAACACCATAGACTTTGGTCAGCTTTTATGTTTTGGGTCAACTTCAAACATCTATATATTTCAGTGCACAATGAGTTAGATGGACCATGAGGTATTGTTGACACTCAATTTTGACCCTCGATGATATGAACTAATTAACGAGCGTCTTAATTCTACGCGATTTAAAATAATTAGAATTTATAAAATTTAAAATATTTTAAGTTATTTAAATTTATCTCATCACCTTTTTATAATTTTTAGAAAGTGCTTATGTTTTTCATAATTATGTATATAATTAATATTTTTATGATTACTCGAAAATCATCGCAAAAATATTTTACCTTGTTTAAATATTTTAATAATTAGTTTATTCATATATGAGTTTGTATTTTTTATTAGTTGTTTTATAATCAAGTCGATTATTTTATCTTGTCAAAATCGAGAAGCTTGTTAATTAATTAATATTAATTCGTCTTGCTTATGTTCTAACCAAATTCATCAAATAAACTCGATTTGGTTACAATTTATTTTATTTGGGCTATTTTCTTATTAAACCTAGAGCCAAATCGTCACTTGGTCTCAACTCTTAAAAAGGAATAAGATTCGGGCCTCTTTCTTTTTCTTTTTTTGATTGACCTAGCCCATTCTTAAATACCTGGCGCAACTCCACCAATACCCATCTGCCAGCCCTCTTCCTATTTGCAGCCCACCAAAGTCAACCCAACCCTTTTGATCCGACCAGCCCCAAGCCTCATCTTCAACCCGAGGAACTAATAAGCTCAATCACAAATGTCCGACCCATATACGTTATTCTCCTTTTTCCCGTTGCGGCAATTCATAAACCTGGCGCGTGCTTCTCTTTCTGAGCGAGACCCAACAATCGCGTCACCCTTATCCGTTTGTACGAGCTGTACTCGAATCTTCCATGTGTTGAAATCTCCTTGCACCTACGTCCTTTTCTTGAAATTGAACGGACACCATTCTCATTCCGTTGAGAATGGTACTAATCCAGCAGCAACTTTATCCTTTGCAGGGATTTTGAAACTTAAAAATTCAATAGTTTTCCCCCTCTTTTTGCTCTAAATCTACCCTGGGAATCCCCTATAAGTACCCTCTTTTTTTCACTGAAAATGGGGTTGGTCGTGATTCACAGAGAGAGGGGATAATTACAGGGAGGAGAAAACTTTAAAGGGTTTAAAAAGTGGCTAGCAACATAAGCGAAGATCCAAAGGAACATCGGTTAGACGCAACTAGATATACCTAGGATATAGGCTTCAAGGTAGGTGGAGAATACAGATTTTTCCTTGTTCTCGCTTGCCTCTATTTCTGTTCGCCGACGCTCTCGGAGTTATATTTTGGCGGTGAAATCGTCTCCTACTCGTCTTTTTCCAGCTCGCTGCTTCAAAAGAGGTACATCTTCTTTCACTCTTTCGCCTCTCTTTCGTTTGTTTTTAATCGAAATTTTGGGTTATGGTTTGTGAAATGACGAATACTTTCTGATCAATTTTCCAGCTTCAATGTGGTTTAAGCTTGCTCTGTTATATATATATATATATATATATATATATCATTTTTCTTTCAGTTGCTCTGCTCAGAATAGAATGGTCTTTATTGTTTGGTTCCAATACTAAATTTGTTTTGAAATTATTTCTAACTTAAAAGTTGTTACCGTTCTACCTTCACTTCTGATCTTCATGGTGGTATTAGTTTTGTTCTCAAGTTTTTCTACTCGTTTCAGTTCACATTTAGTCATTGTGAATTAGTAATAATATTTCTGTAAGCTATTTCGCAAGTTGGAAGAATTAATCGAGACTTCGATATATTTGTTGTTTGCTTAAAATCTTCATATTCATTGTTTTGGATCTTTAGTTATTTGTTTTAATCATTTGATGTGAAGTGCTGCCTCATGTTCATATGTTATTAATTGCACTAACTGTTACCATGATAGAATCAGGCAGAACCGATGTTGAATTTAGGCTATAAAATTTCGTCTCTATAATCTCGAATAGTGCACCCTCTTTGCCCACTTGGTTCGTTTTCACGTCGTTCATCATGCTTGTCACTCGTTTAGATTTTCTTCATTGTGATTGGTTTCTATTGTTGTAGACATGATTTTATATTTATTCCATTGATTCACAGAAATATTCGAAGCATTCCACAAGCATATGACTAGCTCGAATCTTTTGTTAAGATTATTGTTTTATTGTCTACATGTCTTATTAGCGTTTTTCTTTTATCCCAATGCTTGTGTTTCTTCATAGTCTCATAAAGATTGTAGTACCAATTCATTGCCTGCTTGTTTTTTTTTTTAGTTTACTTTCGCATTTTACCTTAGAATAATTTCCATAGTCCACTACTATAGCGTAATCGTAGGTGATCTTTTCTCGAGCCGATCTTAATGGGCGGTGTTTTGTAGATTCTTATTCAAAGTCTTAGGTCATGCATATGTGTGTTAGCAACTTAAGTACGAGCTCATTTCTGAAAATTGCCTTTGTTTAAGTGCTCTCTAAGTGCAAAGTTTGTTAGCGTTGAATTGTGTTTTTTTTATTATTTTTGGGAGCAGTATGTGATAGTTGCCTATCATGTTTTTCTTTTTAGCTTGTTACATCTTTCTCCCCAACTTATGCATATGCCAGTAAGGTCTGTAGGTTTCCCCCTTGACTCACTTTTACTTAACTATCATCAAATATTGTTCATTATGACATATGTCTAACTAAATGAAGTTTGCTTTTGACCACTGTAATATATACCGTTAGCCACCGCATTAATTCATCAAGCTAAAATGGATTTCGTGTTCTTTAGTCAATTTTTTTTTTGCTTTTTTCTTTTAGTTTTCTGTTTGGCCTTGTGTGATTTCCTCCAATTATATGATAGCATATATATGTCATTTCTTCTCTCCACATGATTTAGTATATTCGTGTTTCTTTATTTGTTTGGATGTCTCTCCTATCTATCGGATTTCTTAGGCAAAGGATGATAGTTCGGTATTCTAATTTTAACTATATCTATTGTGTTAATTTGGTCATATAGTTTATCTGGCGGCCTTTTGTTCTTGCGTATTCATGTGTTTCGGTCGCTCTAATTGATTATTATTCAAGGAGTTTTACTATTGTGATTTTATTTTGTTACTTTGTAATGTACTAAATGATAACTAACTCGTAATAAGTGTGAGAGTTGTCTTTCTTTCTAGCTTAATTGTTGATGTCTAAATGAGTTTACCATTGTATGTGATGCTTACATGCTCTATCATTCAGCTCAATACTTCTCATGATGTTAATACTTATGTGTTTTTATTTGGTTTTGTGCATGAAAAATCTCCCCGAGTTAGCTAAGAACTCACTTCTTCCCTAATATTTTGGGAGAACCATGAAGGCTAAAAAGTATTTCCGAGTCAACCGGTCTTTTTCATCTGATGAATATATCTCAAAGTTGAAGGATGCGAAGCGAATTGAAGAGAGTCGAAGAGATTGGGCTAAAATGCTCAAATTCATTTATCTTAAGAATTTGTATTTTTGTTTTTCAGGTCTAAGCCTTGCAAAATTCCCTTATTATTATTTTACTCGATCTAGGACTGGTGAAAAATTTTGGGTCTTATGCCCAAAGAAATAATTATTATCTTGATTAGCTTAGGATTGGTACAAACCAATTAGCCCGAAGGCCCAAAAAACAAAATAGGTGGGTCCAAAGTTCCGGTCAAGGCGGACAGAAAACCCGAACTTGGACCCAATCTCTCTCTCTCCCCTTATCTTCTTAATTTACTTTTCTATTAATTATCGTTAAATTTGGGGTTAAAAAAGGGTCCAAAATCCCCGTAAGACGTCACTTTGTTTTAGCGATTTAATCAAATAAAAAGAAACAAAATAAAAAGTAAATTTTGCAAATCTCAAAACAAGGCAATAAATGTAATATTCTTTTTTTCAAACAACTCAAAGAAGTATTTTTATCGCTATCCTAAGTTTTAGCCAAATTAAGTTAGCTGCCGGATAACCGCGAGTTAGCGAACGTCTTGTTTGCTTTCAAAACCTTCCTAAGACATTAATAAGAATCCCCGGACCCTTTTTTTTTAAAAAAAAATTCATATGATTTTATCTGTTTAAGTCTTTTAAAAATAAATGTTTTCTTAATTTTTCTCAAAAATTAAGTGGCGACTCTAAAAAAGTCAAAAATTCTTGAAAAAGTATTTTTTCGATAAAACAGAAATGGCAACTCCGCTGGAGATATGACGGGATTCTAACATTAAAACTAACTTTATTTGGCTATTTTTAGTAATTGCTTACTTGTTTACTTTATCGTAATTTTGAAATTGTTGCATTTCATGGCATCTTTCCACCAATTGGCAAGTAAGTATGCATTAGGAAAATGGAAGTTACGTGGCTTTCCACGGCTTCTTTCAGAAATACCCAAAAAATTCATTTGGAAGTATCAAACAAATAGTTGGAATACGGTCATCCGACGTTGTTTGGTAGCTTCACCCCGATGTTTGTCCGACTCGGGTAACCATCAACTTTAAAATTATTCTAGTAAGCCTAAGATAGAGCAAAACCAAATCCAAAATTAAGCATTAGCCTAAGACGGCTTATACCCAAGGTGTATTAAGTCCATTTAGTAGAAAACCGCTAAAATCGTGTCTAAGGTCTTCGACCTCACGACACATCATATTATTTGACATTTGAATGATGTACATGTGAAAACCAATTTGGGTGGTTAGACCTAACTAGTTTCTGTTTTGCATGTATGGACCATTTCCGAAAGTTTGACATGGTCGTATCAGCGCCGCCACAGTTCTGCCATGTGAAAGCGGTGAACTAATCTTGACGGGGATCATAGAAGAACCCTCAACAAATATGTGGGTGCTCTAACAGAATTAATCAACATGAATGGTTGATCGGAACTGGTTGAGGTCCTTACGGGATATTGGGATAGCCAAAGAATGGTATTTCGATTTGGAACCGCCAAAATTACCCCAATTTTGGAGGAGATCAGAGACTGTATAGACACAGTATGTACTGGGATAGAAAGGAAAGCAAGAAAACAAGAAGACATCTTTATCCCTAATAAGCCTTCTGTAGAAATATTGCTGACTGGTTCGGGTTGGGAAAAGACTTTGCCTACTGGTACCAAGAATCCCATGTAGCATTCAGAGATCTTTATATCTGATTTGGACATGCAAGCTTCTACGCCACTTACAATCGATCTCCTACAGAGAATGGAATGAAATTCGTCCGCTAGTGTTTGCTATAGCATTATTGGGAACAATGGTATTCCCCCATGGTCCAAGCCAGAGTATCAATACCCAAGTTATAACACTTGCGCATACTTTGTTCAAAGGGTATGAGAACCAAGGGACAACAAAGTACTACCCTATAGCTCCGGTCATCCTGTCCGACATGTATCAAGCCTTGGAAAATTGTAAAGAGGGACATAGATACTTCCAAGGATGCAACCTACTCCTTCAGTGGTGGATTCTCATCCATTTAGCAAAGGGTGCTGGGACTCGGGAGTTGCATACTCTTGACAACAAGAACACCCTTAAGGATTTGAATGACATGTTGTACTAGGCAAATATGGAAAATCGGAGAACAAGGGGGAGATAGGCTCAAATATTCTCCGAATTGAGAGAAGAAGATCTCCAATAGATGCTTGACCGTTTCATCTCCAAAGAAGTCGTCGTGGAGATCCACAGATAGGTTGTGCTTCCTCTACCAGGTATTCGGGGAATCTGTCCTTATGCACCCTATCGAGTCTTGCGACAGTTCGGGAGGAGACAAACTGTACCCAAAGAAGCGTACTATGGCGCTTATGTATACGATGTTGGAGATGATAGAGTGCACGACGCGACTGAAATTTTCAGAGAATGGAAAAATGCCTAGCGTATGGATAAAGACACCATCGCCCCTAACCGATTCAATGTTGGATACGACAAGGGTTACAAAGAATGGCTGAAGAAGGACATACAAAACGTCTCCTCCCAAACCCCGCGTAGTTTTCACAGCGTAACGGACAGAGAAGCCAAAGCAGTGGCCGAGCTACAAGAGATAAAGAAAGAGGCCCAAGAGGTGTACGCTAAGTTTGTCGAGAACCAAGATACTCTTGAGAGGGTTACTCAAGAGGTGGAAAGACTGAGGCGTGGTTATGATGATTTTGATACCTGGATCAAGGATAAAATAGAGAGGATGCGATACAAAAGCTTGGAAGACAAAGGACGCCTGGGTGAAGGATTCTTGTTGATGTTAAGATATATATTTCAGCAATACAAGACTCAGGGGAACGACGACGGAGCAGGATCATCTGGAGCGGCATAGTGGACTTCGCCCCTGCGTGGGTTTTTTATATGTATTTACGTTGTTTTAAGCCCTTGCGTGGGCCTACCTTTATTGCACTTTCAAATGGCCCCTGCGTGGGCCTGCCTTTATTGCACTTTCAGATGGCCCCTGCGTAGGTTTGTCTTTAATATTTTATCTTCTATTTCCCCTTTGTGAACATTATTATTCACTAGTAAATTTATTTTGGGGGGATTTGTTTATTTGGTTTAAATTAACACGTACATCATTCAAATACGCTAGGCCTACCCTTGGCACAAAAGGGTCCCTCTGTATGTGTTAGGACGCGATATGTGTATTTAACTGCTTATGTGTTATGTTGCTATGAATGAGGATACCGTAAACCTACTCCTATCCAAAAATTTCCAAAGAATATGCAGAAGTCACTATTACAAAATTTCCGACCAAAATTTCCAAGTCTTAAGTTTCTCACTCAAAAGACACCTCCTATACCACAAATCCTAAAACATTCATTCTACCGTCTCAGGAAAGGCAAAAAATCACTGCTATGGACAAAGGTAAGAACATCCAGATGGAACTCACTGTAGAAGAACTACAAAGGAAGATAGACCAGATCACTCAGAAAATTCAAGAAGCCAAGGAGGAAGGGCTCAGAGTCGACATGGCCACCGCAATCTACAAAGCTGCAATCGTGACGCTGGATGAGGATCTGGCATCACAGATGAAGAGAAAGAAAGATGTTGAGATGGAAACAGAGGACTTGCGAAAGAGAAGTTGGACATGCTTCGGTTGAAAGTGCAAGAGAGAGAAGCGAGGATAGAATTGGAGACAGCCGCTCTGTTAGCTAAAAGCATGTCACTTGATGAGGAGGTGACAGTGGAAATGGAAGAATTCGCCTCCATGAGAGAAAGGATGGCTGCACTGAGGAAGAAGAACAAAGCCTTCCATAGCAACATGATTGATAAACTTCTAATGGGCGAAATATACCCCGTCTACAAGCAAGGAGCCAATAGTGGTCCCGACAGCGCTCACCTTGAAGCGACTGATGAAAACGATGATGAGGAAATCGTCTACAAGCCTCCATTCCTAGGTCGTCTGAAAGGAGGAGACTAATGCTGCAACAAGAAGGGAAATCACTAACGTGTCATCATCATTTCATATTTTAAAAGCTCTATTGTTGACTTTCAATTTATTTGTAATCGTAATGAACGAATGAATTAAAATGTTTTATCTTGTACTCGAACTACGTTGGGCCTGAATTCTCCTTGTGAGATACATAGGCAGCCTTCCCAGGCCCGGCCCCTATCTTTAATAAAAATTTCATTCTCCCCTTCATTTTACGAGAAAATACGAAGACCAGATCAACATACGTCAAAGAGCAGCTGCAAGAAGACCGTAGCTCAACAAGATTTAGCCTTTCTGAGACAGCATCCAAAACTGAAACAAGCAAACTCCTGCTTGTTAAATAATGTGTTTCCGTCCTCACTCGTGGGTTGAAGATATCCTCAAACAAAGCAACTTGTGTGTTTATCCTCTCTCTGTGTGATATTATGCATTTTGTACTCTGAATCTGCACTGACAAATCTGCCTTTGAGTTGTTTTCCTTCTCAGGTATTTTGAAACTGATCTGTGTCGATCAAAAGCTGGCAGATCATCCCTATTTCACCAGATCAAAAGGTCCCGCCGATTCCTTCCCTAGACAAAGCTCAAACAAAGGAAAGACAGTTATGGTGGATAATAACGAAGAAGTGGGTCTTACTGATGTTGTGGTGGCTCAACCCACCGTAGCAGACCAGAATGAGTTGATTCTGCAGTTGCTGCAACAGATTGCAGAGATGAGAGTATAAATGCAAAGGAGACAGGATCTGCCTCCACCAGGATTTGCTGCTAATGCTGCTGATGGGAGACCTTCAATTTACTTCCCAACTTCAAATATGGATCCAGCCCAGAACCAGCCATCTACACCTGCTCAGAATCCGTCGGTTATAGATCTGACTACCCAAAATCCCCAATATGCTTCCGCATCTTACCAAGGTCCACCTCCTCCTCAAAACAACCATCCCCAAATGCCACCCCATCCTCAAAATACCCACCACCAAACCGCTCCACCACCACAAAATCAAAACCAAAATACTTTCAATCCCCAAACACCCCACCACCACTTAAATCAGAATACCAATCCTCAGACGTACCCACAGAATTATCAAACCGCTCAAAATGCTCAGAGTCCCTCTGTAGCTCCATCCTTACCATAAAGAGCCACTTTCCAAATTCTCGTCCCTACCGAGCACGATGTGCACGGTTCTAAGCTGGACCATTACGAGGAATAGGAAAAGGAGTGGAGGGCAAAGGAAGAGGTAAAGTTCGACAAAAAAGAAGAGATCAAGAAGGCTATGAAGGAGCTCCAATGCATCCCTGATATCGCCGGGCTTAGCTATGAAGACTTATGTATTCATCCAAATTTGGACCTTCCAGAAGGGTTCAAGATCCCAAAGTTTGACACCTTTGGAGGAGTGGGCAACCCTATGGCTCATTTGAGAGCCTACTGTGACCAGCTCGTGGGAGTTGGAAGGGATGAAGCTTTACTGATGCGCTCTTCAGCCGAAGCCTGTGCGGAGAAGCTCTTGAATGGTTCACATCGCATGAAACCAGACAATGGCCCAACTGGAATGCATTGGCCAAAGATTTTATCGATCGATTTGCTTACAACGTATAAATTGTTCCAGATCGATACTCTTTGGAGAAGATGAAGCAAAAATCAACAGAGATCTATAGGGAGTTCTCCTATAGGGGGAGAAAAGAAGCGGCAAGGGTTAGACCACCCATGTCTGAGAAAGAAATCGTTGAAGTGTTCGTGCGCGTGCATGAGCCTGAATATTATAATAGAATTATGTTGCTCGTTGGAGCGAAGTTTGCCGAGATAGTCAAGATGAGTGAGACTATCGGGGATGGTTTAAAATCAGGAAAGATAGCCCGTGTATCCGCATCGCCTGGATCATCAGGGTCGTTGAAGAAGAAAAGAGAAGAAATCACTGCTGTTTCATATGGGGGAAGGAAAACCCCCAGAAGCTTGTCATATTCCCAGGGTCGTTCCCGGCCTTCCCAAAGGTCCTACCAAGCTTGCTACACGCAAGCTAGTCATCCCAATAATCCTCCAATTAATCCAAATGCTATCGCCACTTATCCAAATGTCCAAGGTCCACTATACCAAAGTCCACCCCCAGATTACATAAATCCA
Source organism: Solanum pennellii (assembly GCF_001406875.1). Classification (NCBI taxonomy): domain Eukaryota; kingdom Viridiplantae; phylum Streptophyta; class Magnoliopsida; order Solanales; family Solanaceae; genus Solanum; species Solanum pennellii. The sequence goes on from NC_028639.1 coordinate 22,761,819, forward strand.
TCTCCCATTTACCCAAATCATCCTCCACCTTACCAAATTCCATCTCCCTACAAGGGTGTTTCTCCCAACTGTGCTAACGTGCAGTCAAGCTACTGCGCACCCCCTCCTCTTTATCAAGTCCAAGCTCCACTATACCAAAATTCCCCTTCGAATTACCAAGCTCCATCGCCAAACTACCAAACAAATCCATATCCCAGAAGCCAAGCTCACCGTCCAAATACCAGAAGTTATCAACAGGTACCTCCTCCTCAACAAGGCAGTTATGACCTCCCCAACCCAGATTCGAGAAGAAGCCTGCAAGGAACTTCACTGTGCTCACTGAAAGCCGAACAAAGCTGTACGAGCGACTGGCTGCGACCGGATACATCCACCCTATGGGGCCCAAACCTGTGGATGTCAATTCAAAATTCTACATACCCGATCAGAAATGTGCTTATTATTCCAACAGTGTCGGGCATGATACTGAGGATTGTATCAACCTCAAGCACAAAATTCAGGATTTGATTGACCAAGAGGTAGTCTCTCTCCAACTAGCAGCACCAAATGTCAACACCAACCCGCTGCCGAATCATGGGGGCGACAATGTCAATTTGATCGAGACAGACGATGACTGGTGTGAAACGAAAATGATTACTCCCATCGTCATGATGATTTTGCTTCTTTAAGCATCAAAGAGAAGAAAAAGTTCGTTATTTTGACACCCGCAAAGGCTGTTGCTTTGGTACCATCAAAAACTATCATCAAGCCTAAGTTCGTTATTGAAACTGCTGCTGCTCAAGGTATTACCAGGTCCGGAAGATGTTACACTCCTGACGAGCTTGCTCTCAAAGGTCAAAAGAAGGATCAGGCTAAAAGCTCAATAATCAAAGGAGAAGCAGAGGAATTCTGGAGAAGAATGCAGCCGAAAATTATTCTATAGTCAAGCATTTGGAGAAGACTCCAGCCCAGATCATGGGCCCTGCTGATGAGTTGTCAATAACAAAGGGAGGCTTTGATGAAGGCTCTCGATGATACATATGTACCCGCGGGCACAAGTAGCGATAACATGGCCGCTATGATTCACCAGGTTATTCGAGGGCACCGAATCAGCTTTTGTAACGATGAGCTTCCTTTTGAAGGGAGGTCATACAACAACGCGCTGCACATCACTGTGGTATGACGCGAAAAGGTTGTCAACCGCGTCTTAGTAGATGATGGATCTGGTTTGAATATCTGCCCGTTGTCGACGTTGAGGCAGTTAAGGTTTGACTTGGGAAAACTTGAACAAAACCAAGTCAATGTAAGAGCCTTTGATGGGGTTCAGAGAGATACGTTAGGAGCAGTGAACCTGATCATCCAAATGGGCCCAGCAGAATTCAGCGCATATTTTCAAGTATTGGATATCGATACCAGTTATAACCTTCTTTTGGGAAGGACTTTCATCCATATGGATGGAGCTGTACCTTCTACTCTACATCAGATAATGAAGCTCGTGTGGAAGAACGAAGAGCTGGTTATTCATGGCGAAGGGAGTCACTCTAGCAGACAGGTGCCGATCATTGATGAGATATCGTGAGGTACATATTTCTACACGGTGGAGCTGGTGAATGCCACCGGTGAAGACTTGGATCCACCGACTCCCATGCCTACCGTGTACAAGATGATAGCCACTGTGATGCTATAGAATGGTTTTAAACCAGGTTGCGGATTGGGAAGAGATTCCCAAGGATTATTGAGCCTATTTCGGTCCTCGTCAAGGGAGCCAGATATGGTTTGGGGTTCATCCCCACAGATGATGACATGAAGACGAAGAAGAAAAATGATCAAGCATTGCCTAAGCCGATCCCACATCTGTATCAATCCTTCCTAGTCCGGGAGTATGCCAAGCATGAAGACCTTGGGGAAGGAATCTGTGACCTCTTCGAGGAGATCGGTGCCATTATTGAGGAAGAGGTCGATCTAGCTGGTATCTGCGATGCTGAGCTAGGAGAGATGGTGCAGAACTGGACCTCCGCGCCCATCCTGATCCCCCGAACTCCGCGGTAGAAGGGCATCGTTTCATGCATATTTTAAATTGGTGGTAGTCTGGAAGAGGCCTGAGACCCACCATTTTGCATATTTTTTTTAACTATTTTGAATTTTCGAATTTCCATTGTAATGTTCTAGGAAGGAAACATGGCCCTATGCCATGGACAAAGTTTGCATTGTTTTTAAATTTGAATGGAACTCTCTTTGTTTTTAAATTTATTTATTTACTCGTTTGTTATACTTTACTTTCCTAGCTTTGTCTGTTTATGGTTTCAGTAATGTAAGTTTTAGACCTGTCAATGTCATGTCATGTCACGAGCTGAATGAACAAAATGAGGCAGGTGATGATGTGGTTGAAGATTACGAAGAGGAAAGTGAGGAACCAGAGTATGTCGCCAAGGAATTTCGGCAGTTTGAAAATCAGCATAAACCAAATCTTGAGGAAACGGAAAAGGTAAATTTGGGGGATCCAGAATGTGTTAAAGAGGTTAAGATCAGCATCCACTTAAATGAAACTCAGAGAGAGGGCCTGGTTCATTTGCTTACTGAATATATTGATGTGTTCATTTGGGAAGTCGATGACATGCAAGGGCTGAGTACCGATGTTGTATCTCATAAACTGCCAATTAATCCGAGATTCGATCCGGTGAAGCAAAAGGCTCGGAAGTTGAACTAAGTTTAAATATCAAAGAAGAGATCACAAAGCAAATAGAATCTCGACTGGAGGAAGTGACACAATACCCAACTTTGTTAGCCAATGTTGTTTCGGTTGCCAAGAAAGACGGGAAATCAGGATTTATGTCGACTATAGAGACCTCAACAAAGCTAGCCCGAAGGATAATTTTCCGTTGCCGAATATTCATATTTTGATTGATAACTGTGCTAAGCATGCAATGCAGTCATTTGTGGATTTTTACGCAGTCTATCACCAAATTCTGATGGATGAGGAAGATGCAGAAAAGACAGCTTTCATTACACCTTGGGGTGTATATCATTACAGAGTGATGTCATTTAGCCTCAAGAATGCTGGTGCTACCTATATGAGAGCTATGATGACCATATTTCACCACATGATTCATATGGAGATTGAAGTGTATGTCGATGATGTCATAATCAAGTCCAGCGAGAGTTCGAACCACTTGACACATCTAAGGAAATTCTTTGATCGTTTGTGTCGCTACAACTTAAAGTTAAATCCCGCCAAATGTGCTTTTGGAGTTCCAACCGGAAAGTTGTTGGGATTTATAGTCAGCAGAAGGGGCATTGAGCTCGACCCTTCTAAGATTAAAGCAATTCAAGAGTTACCTCCGCCGAAGACGAGAAAAAAGGTGATGAGTTTCTTAGGGAGGTTAAACTACATCAGTCGATTCATAGCTCAATCAACTGTGGTGTGTGAGCCCATTTTCAAGCTGTTGAATAAAGACGCCCCGACAAAGTGGACTTAAGAGTGTCAGACTGCTTTTGATGTTATCAAGAACTATTTGTCCAATCCACCGGCATTGGTTCCTCCGCCAGAAGGGAGTCCTTTGTTGCTGTATCTGTCTGTCTCAGATAGTGCATTCGGATGTGTACTTTGTCAACACGATGATACAAGAAATAAGGAAAGGGCTATCTATTATATAAGCAAAAAAATTTCCTCCATACGAGTCTCGTTACACTTTGTTGGAGAGAACGTGTTGCGCTTTGACGTGGCTTTCCCAGAAGCTGAGACATTATTTGTCTTCTTATACTACATACCTCATTTCCAGAATGGATCCACTGAAGTATATCTTCCAGAAGGCGATGCCGATCGGAAAGTTAGCTAAGTGGCAAATGTTGTTGAGTAAATTTGACATTGTGTATGTGACTCAGAAAGCGATAAAGGCACAGGCTCTGGCTGATCATCTTGCAGAAAATACCGTTGATGAAGAGTATGAACCACTTAAAACTTATTTTCACTATGAAGAAGTGTCATTTGTAGGTGAAGATATTTCTGAAGCGTATCCAGGTTGGAGATTATTCTTTGATGGAGCGGAAAATCATCAAGGTAAAGGTATTATGGCGGTTTTAGTATCAGAATCTGGGCATTATTACCCCATGGCAGCTAAGCTTTGATTCAATTGCACGAACAACATGGCTGAATACGAAGCTTGTATTCTTGATTTGAAAATGGTCATCGACATGAATGTCTACGAGTTGTTGGTTATTGGAGATTCAGACCTTTTGATTCATCAAGTTCAAGGAGAATGATCTGTGAAGAACCCAAAGATTATACCTTACGTACAGTATGTGCAGAAGTTGTGCAAAAGATTTCGTAAGATCGAGTTCAAACATACTCCCAGAATACAGAATGAATTGGCCGATGCTCATGCCACCATCGCTTCGATGATTAAACATCCGGATACAAATAATATTGATCCTCTGGATATAGAGTTGAAAGAACATCCATTCCATTGTTCCCATGTTAAAGCAGTTTCAGACGGTTTGCCTTGGTATTTTGATATAAAGAAGTATTTGGAGTCTGGAACTTATCCCGAAGATGCTACATCAAACTAGAAGAAGTCGATACGCCGTATGGCTCTCAATTTCTTTCTAAGTGGGGAAATCCTTTATAGGAGGACTCCAGATTTGGGTCTTCTCAGTTGTGTTGATGCTGTTGAAGCTGCTAAGCTTATTGAACAGATACATGCTGGAGTTTGTGGTACGCATATGAATGGGCTCACTCTGGCAAGAAATATCCTACGAGCCGAGTATTTCTGGATGACTATGGAGAATGATTGTTTCAAGTTTGTGTAAAAATGCCATAAATGTCAAGTGCACGATGATTTGATCCGAGTACCACCTCACGAACTTAATGGTATGAGTTCACCTTGGCCATTTGTAGCTTGGGATATGGATGTCATCGGCCCGATAGAACCAGCCTCTTCTAATGGACACATATTCATTTTGGTTGCCATTGATTACTTCACGAAGTGGGTGGAAGCAGCTTCATACAAGTCGGTAACCAAGAAAGTGGTGGCTGATTTTGTTCACAACAATCTCATATGTAGATTTGGAGTGCCAGAATCCATCATTACTGATAATGGTGCAAACCTCAACAGTCACCTGATGAGAGATATTTGTGAATAATTTAAGGTCACTCATCAAAATTCAACTGCTTATCGTCCCCAAATGAATGGAGTTGTTGAGGCTGCCAATAAGAATATCAAGAAGATTCTGAGGAAGATGATTGACAATCGAGGTTGGCATGAGATGTTACCATATGCTTTATTGGGTTATCGAACGACCGTCAGAACATCGACTGGAGCTACTCCGTACTTACTAGTATATGGAACAGAGGCAGTCATATCTGCTGAAGTTGAGATACCGTCATTAAGAATCATCCAAGAAGCTGAGTTGAGTAACGCTGAATAGGTTAGAAAGAGAATCGATAAGTTATTTTTGATTGACGAGAAAAAGATGGTTGCGGTTTGTCATAATCAATTGTATCGACAGAGAATGATTCGTGCTTTCCACAAAAGAGTGAGAACCAGAATTTTCGAAGTTGGTCAGTTGGTCCTTAAGCGCATTTTTCCTCATCAAGACAAATACAAAGGAAAATTCGCACCAATTTGGCAAGGACCCTACATGGTTCGCAAGGTATTATTTTGAGGTGCTTTGTCCTATCGGAGATGGATGACACCGGATGGCCGAAGCCTATCAACTCAGACGTTGTCAAGAGATACTACGTGTGAAGTTTCAATTTGTATTTTTGTCATTTATTTGTAATTGTTCTTTTTTTCCTGTATTGGTTTTGTTTAAAATTTTTATCCCTCTTGTAATGAACTATGTCTGACCTGAATTCTCAAGAATGAGATGCGTAGGCGTCCTATGTCGGCTTCGGTCACCCCATTTATCCCCTCTAATTATTTCTTTTATTTGAACTACGTTCGACCTGAATTCTAAAGAATGAGATACCTAGGCGGCCTATGTCGGCCTCGGTCAGTTTCTTTGAAATTTTTCTTATTTTGTCAACATTTGAGGGGGGAACTACGTTTGACCTGATTCCTGCCTCAACGGGATACGTAGGCGCCACAAGGGTTCGGTCATATCTCTCGTAAGAATTATATTCCTCTTTACAATAGAAACTGGGACAGAATTTTTGAGAGGGACTAAAAAATTCTCGATAAGAAGATGCTTCCTCAGCAAGTCAAGGCTGAAGATATTTCGAGATTTACAACTGGGATAGAATTTTTGAGAAGATCTCAAAAATTCCGCGATCTACTCAGTTACAGTGGAAAGATAAGCAAGCCAGTTAACTGGGACATAAATTTTGAGGATGGACTCAAAATTTCAGCATGGGTTCATCAACAAGTCCGGAGTGACTCTGGAAACTTCCCAGCGAATAATCAGATAAACCTCCAAGCATCAGACTCAAAGAAGTTTGTTAAGCCTGATATGACATGAATTGGCAGTGACCTTTTTCAGATGCTATTTCTCAAAAATTTCTTTTTCTTAAATTTTCCATTTTACGTTTCATTTGTTTTGGCATAAAATATTTTGTCTTATCTATCAAGAGTCAGGAGATCGGGAACTCAACCGAAGATAGCAGGACAAGGAGCAGACAACTGAAGAAATTGACACTGATCAGTTTGTTTTTAAAACTCACAATTTTTCTATGGACGCAGGTTTATAGCTTTGCTCTAAAATCAGCAAATTCTTCCAATGGATGAATATGGAGAAGTCAAAGGAGGAGAAAACTATCCCAAAATCAATAGTTTTCCTAGAAACATGAAGCATTTTATATCGCTTATGTCAGAGACTTGGGAATATGAATTGTTTATTTCAATTAATTTCCAACAACACGAAATTTATAAAGAACGTCCAGCTAGATTCGAAGGAGAATCAAGCGAAAATCTCAAGGAAGAGTTTACGGTTTTCGTAAAGGACGTCATTTGCATCATAATGTCGGATATGATACTATGCATTACCCGGAGGGGTCAGTTATTTTATTATCGATCAAGAAGATATACTATCTGGAAGTCGTTTTACCGTTATCATCGTTGGAGGCGATATGATTATTCATGCATCGCGGAAGACCATGCATCGCGAGTCAATATTCATGCATCGCGGAAGACCATGCATCACGAGTCAATATCCATGCATTGCGAGAAGATTTCATACCTAGCAGAAATTTATGCATCACGAGAAGATTCCATGCCTCGTCGAAATTTACGCATCACGAGAAGATTCCATGCCTCGTCAAAATTTATGCATCGCGAGAAGATTTCATACCTCGCAGAAATTTATGCATCGCGAGAAGATTTCATACCTCGCAGAAATTTATGCATCGCGAGAAGATTTCATTCCTCGCAGAAATTTATGCATCACGAGAAGATTCCATGCCTCGTCGAAATTTATATATCGCGAGAAGATTTCATACCTCGCAGAAATTTATGCATTACGAGAAGATTCCATGCCTCGTTAAAATTTATGAATCGCGAGAGGATTTCATGCTTCGCAGAAAGTTATGCATCGTGAGAAGATTTCATACCTCGCAGAAATTTACGCATCACGGGAAGATATTCAAGCCCCGAAAGAAGTCATGCACTGCCAGAAAAGGAAATCGTGCATCCCAAGAGAAATATTTATTCATCGGCATCAACTGCATTCTTTTATTTCGATAAAAGTAAACATCAAGAAAAGCATCGAAGACGACGACAAGAGAAATACTAGCAAACCGCATCAACTTTCCTCTATGTTGACATCAAATGGAGAGTACATTGTAGATTACATTGCAAACACAAGACATAAGCTTTATTTTCTTTACGTCAAACCAATCGAGTTGACGTCGAAGGACGAGGAGAACAATCAAGTGTCGACATGGTAAAAGACACTGTCGCCCATATCAATTGCATTTTTAAGCTGACGAGTTTTTATCTCAGTCTTTGTCGAGAGCATGCGAAAGGATGAATTCTCCAAAAACCACAGTTGCGGACGACGTCAAAAGGGACACAACACAACGTGGAACTTTTTCATAGCAGCGAACTGGGACGTAGTCCAAAGAGGAGTGTCGAACTCTTAGGACGCGAGCAGAGGAGCGACTTCCACCACAATCAAACCACACCCGTATCAGAAGGCATGTGGGATTTTTCTTTGGGTTTTGTCAGTTTTGGTTTCGCATCCGGAATTCGGTCTACCGGGAGGAACTTTCCAATCTAAGTGACAATGCGCCAAGGGTTTTGGAAATTATGTCCGTGTAAGTTCTTAATTACGGGTGTGAAGTGCACCACATTCATGGCTAAGAGGTTACAAGCCTCCTTTTCATACTTTTTTGATTTGTCACTTGTCTAGAACCAAAGGTTATCTAACATAATAGATTTCTTTTTCAATTGATCGAGTCGAACTACAAACATCCTGATTCCTAAAGTTTAAGGATATGTAGGCAAGCTCGATGTTGAAAACTCGGTTGTATTCAAAAATTCGCACTTAAATCTTATTCTCGAGCATCTTGGTACCTTCATAATCCGACATCGGGATGACTTTTGAATTCCTTCAAAATCGTGTGTGAAATCAAGCGTATCGAACTACAAGTGGCATGAATTCTCATATAGCCCGAGATATGTAGGAAACCCATGTCCGGAGTTCGGTCATAATTCCTAAAGTCCTTTCCCAAATCCCTTTTTCAAAAAGGATGAATATGTGTCGGTCAAAATTGGCTTGGTCAAATACATTTTCCTCGAATTTCTTGCATCAATCCAAGTAAAATGAGGGACAGTTGTTGACACCCAATTTTGACCCTCGATGATATGAATTAATTAACGAGCGTATTAATTCTACGCGATTTAAAATAATTAAAATTTATAAGTTATTTTTAATTTATCTCATCACTTTTTTATAATTTTTAGAAAGTGCGTATGTTTTGCATAATTATGTATATAATTAATATTTTTATGATTACTTGAAAATCATCGCAAAAATATTTTACCTTATTTAAGTATTTTACTAATTAGTTTAGTCATATATGAGTTTGTATTTTTTATTAGTTGTTTTATAATCAAGTCGATTATTTATCTTGTCAAAATCGAGACGCTTGTTAATTAATTAATGTTAATTCGTCTTGCTTAAGTTCTAACCAAATTCATCAAATAAACTCGATTCAGTTACAATTTAATTTATTTGGGATATTTCTTATTAAACCTAGAGCCAAATTGTCACTTGGTCTCAACTCTTAAAAAGGACCAAGATTTGGGCCTCTTTCTTTTTCTTTTTTGGATTGACCCAACCCATTCTTAAATACCCGGCGCAACTCCACCGACACACATCTTCCAGCCCTCTTCCTATTTGCAGCCCACCAAAGTCAACCCAACCCTTTTGATCCGATCCTCCCCAAGCCTCATCTTCAACCCGAGGAACTGATAAGCTCAATCACAAATGTCCGACCCATATACGTTATTCTCCTTCTTCCCGTTGCGGCAATTCATAAACCTGGTGCGTGCTTCTCTTTCTCAGCGAGTGGAATCTCGAGCGAGACCCATCAATCGCGTCACCCTTATCCATTCGTATGAGATGTACTCGAATCTTCCAGGTGTTGAAATCTCCTTGCGCCTACGTCCTTTGCTTGAAATCAAACGGACACCATTCTCAATCCGTTGAGAATGGTACTAATCAAGCAGCAAATTTATACTTTGAAGGGATTTTGAAAGTTACAAATTAAATAAAATTCAATAGTTTTCCCCCTCTTTCTGCCCTAAATCTACCCTAGGAATCCCCTATAAGTACCCTCTTTTTTCCACTCAAAATGGGGTTGGTCGTGCTTCACAGAGAGAGGGGATGATTACAGGGAGGAGAAAAATTTAAGGGGCTTAAAAAGTGGCTAGGAACATAAGCAAAGATCCAAAGGAACATCGGTTAGACGCAACTATATATACCTAGGATATAGGCTTCAAGGTAAGTGGAGAATCCAGATTTTTCCTTGTTCTCGCTTGCCTCTATTTCTAACCACCGACGCTCTCGTAGTCATATTTTGGAGGTGAAATTGTCTCCTACTCGTCCTTTTCAAGCTCGCTGCTTCAAAAGAGGTACATCTTCTTTCACTCTTTCGCCTCTCTTTCGTTTGTTTTTAATCGAAATGTTGGGTTATGATTTGTGAAATGACGAATACTTTTTGATCAATTTCCAGCTTCAATGTGGTTTAAGCTTGCTCTGTTATGTATGTATATATATATATATATCATTTCCCTTTCAGTTGCTCTGCTCAGAAAAGAATGGTTTATTTATTATTTGGCTCCAATACTAAATTTATTTCGAAATTGTTTCCAACTTAAAAGTTGTTACCGATCTACCTTCACTTCTGATCTTCATGGTGGTATTAGTTTTGTTCTCAACTACTAGCCTTAGTTCACATTTAGTCATTGTGAATTAGTAATAAAATTTCTGTAAGCTATTTCGCAAGTCATAAGAATGAATCGAGACTTCGATATCTTTGTTGTTTTCTTAATGTCTTCATATTCGTTGTTTTGGATCTTTAGATATTTGTTTTAATCCTTTGATGTGAAGTGCTGCCTCATGTTCATATGTTATTAATTGCATTTAACTGTTACCATGATAGAATTAGGCGGAACCGATGTTGAATTTAGGCTGTAAAATTTCGTCTCTATAATCTCGAATAGTGCATCCTCTTTGCCCACTTGGTTCGTTTTCACGTCGTTCATCATGCTTGTCACTCGTTTAGATAATCTTCATTGTGATTGGTTTATTTTGTTGTAGACATGATTTTATATTTATTCCATCAATTCACAAAAATATTAGAAGCATTCCACAAGCATATGACTAGCTCGAATCTTTTGTGAAGATCATTGTTTTATTGTCTACATGTCTTATTAGCGTTTTTCTTTTATCCCAATGCTTGTGTTTCTTCATAGTCTCATACAGATTGTAGTACCGATTCATTGCCTGCTTGTATTTTTTTTTTAGTTTACTTCCGCATTTTGCCTTAGAATAATTTCCATAGTCCACTACTATAGCGTAATCATAGGTGATCTTTTCTCGAGCCGATCTTAATGGGCGGTGTTTTGTAGATTTTTATTCAAAGTCTTAGGTCATGCATGTGTGTGTTAGCAACATAAGTATGAGCTCATTTCTAAAAATTGCCTTTGTTTAAGTGCTCTCTAAGTGCAAAGTTTGTTAGCGTTGAATTGTGTTTTTTTTAATTATTTTTTGGAGCATTATGTGATATTTGCCTATCATGTTCTTTTTTTTTAGCTTGTTACATCTTCCTCCCCAACTTATGCATATGCTAGTAAGGTCTGTAGGTTTCCCCCTTGGCTCATTTTTACTTAACTATCATCAAATATTGTTCATTATGACATATGTGTAACTAAATGAAGTTTGCTTTTGACCACTGTAATGCATACCGTTAGCCACCGCGTTAATTCATCAAGCTAAAATGGATTTCGTGTTCTTTAGTCAATTTTTTTTTGCTTTTTTCTTTTAGTTTTCTGTTTGGCCTTGTGTGATTTCCTCCAATTATATGATAGCATACATATGTCATTTCTTCTCTCCACCTGATTTAGTATATTCGTGTTTCTTTGTCTGTTTGGATGGCTATTTTATCTACCGGATTTCTTAGGTAAAGGATGATAGTTCGGTATTCAAATTTTAACTATATCTATTGTGGTAATTTGGGCATATAGTTTATCTGGCAGCCTTTGTTCTTGCGTTATCATGTGTTTCGGTCGCTTTAATTGATTATTATTCAAGGAATTTTACTATTGTGATTTTATTTTGTTACTTTGTAATGTACTAAATGATAACTAACTCGTGATAAGGGTGAGAGTTGTCTTTCTTTCTAGCTTAATTGTTGATGTCTAAATGAGTTTACCGTTGTATGTGATGCTTACATGCTCTATCATTCAGCTCAATACTTCTCATGATGTTAATACTTATGTGTTTTTTATTTGGTTTTGTGCATGAAAAATCTCCCCGAGTTCGCTAAGAACTCACTTCTTCCCTGATATTTTGGGAGAACCATGAAGGCTCAAAGGTATTTCCGAGTCAACAGTCTTTTTTATCTGATGAATATATCTCAAAGTTGAAGGATTCGAAGCAAATTGAAGAGAGTCGAAGAGATTGGGCTAAAATGCTCAAATTCATTTATCTTAAGAATTTGTATTTTTGTTTTTCAGGTCTAAGCCTTGCAAAATTCCCTTATTATTATTTTACTCGATCTAGGACTGGTGAAAAATTTTGGGTCTTAGGCCCAAAGAAATAATTATTATCTTGATTAGCTTAGGATTGGTACAAACCAATTAGCCCGAAGGCCCAAAAAACAAAATAGGTGGGTCCAAAGTTCTGGTGAAGGCAGACAGAAAACCCGGACTTGGACCCAATCTCTCTCTCTCTCTCCCCTTATCTGCTTAATTTACTTGTCTATTAATTATCGTTAGTTTTGGGGTTAAAAAGGGTCCAAAATCCCCGTAAGACGTCACTTTGTTTTAGCGATTTAATAAAATCAAAAGAAACAAACTAAAAAGTAAATTTTGCAAATCTCAAAACTAGGCAATAAATGTAATATTCATTTTTTCAAACAACTCAAAGAAGTATTTTTATCGCTATCCTAAGTTTTAGCCAAATTAAGTTAGCTGCCGGATAACGGCAAGTTAGCGGACGTCTTGGGTGCTTTCAAAACCTTCCTAAAACATTAATAAGAATCCCCGGACCCTTTTTTTTAAAAAAAAAATTCAAATGATTTTATCTGTTTAAGTCTTTTGAAAATAAAGGTTTTCTTAATTTTTCTCAAAAATTAAGTGGCGACTCTAAAAAAGTATTTTTTTGATAAAACAGGTATCAAATCAAAGTTCTTTCAGTCTCTTTCCAATGGCTTCGAGTTTGCTAAATTGCCAGTTCGGATGAAGGCGTTATGCCCATTTAAGTGTATCCCCTCTAAATACAACCTTTTAATCAATTTTAAGAAGAGGAATTTTGGTCATTTCCTTACCCAACTAGGCCTAAACATTTGTCTTGCCAAATTAGGGGTCTAAGCTGATTGAAATCAGTTTTTTATTCTTTCAAAAATGCTTAAGGGAGTTAGGGAAAGTTCAAGAGGAGAAAAAAAAGACTTTTCAAGATTTCTTCAAGGATTTAGGGAAAACACCAAGAATTTAGTTCTTTCAATGTACCTAAGGTTTTTCATAGTGTTGAATTCGTTCATCCTCACGTCAAGCATGTTTTTCATTCATTAAATTGTCCATGAAATCGTTAATGTAAAGGTTCTTGCAGATGTTCTCGAAGTTTTGCTTCATTCTTTGTCAGTGGAGTCATATTGAGTTCTTGAGGTGAGGGTTTCGCGAATGAGTGCTGTTTATGATGGATTTTATGTGGATTTATTGAAAAGGATTTGGGTTTATGAAAATTTGTGAAATTGGGCAATGGAGTTGCATTAGGTATGAATTGAATAGAGTGTCGAAGAGAAAGAAAATATTTAGAAAAACTATGTGCCCTGATAATCATCACATCTCCGTGTCATGGAGAGTATAGATAGTCCTTTGTCTTAGAATTTATTTTTGTGATAAAAAATTAAATTCTATCTCCGCGTCATGCAAGTTCATTCAAATTCGTGTCATTGCTCTTTTCTTATTACTAATTATCTAAGCCTTCATTCATCATTAAGAGATATTATATCTATATCATGGCTATTAAATTCACTTTTCAAATCAAGTAAAAATAAGAGGTAAGTTCAAAGGTTCAATTTCATAAACACTTAAAGAGTTTCCAATTATTTATATATTTATGTATACTTATGTACCTAAGTTGATTAGATCTTGAAAGATAAGTTTACAAGTGAATGTTTTCAAGAATGTAAACACGTGTCATGTTTTTACAAGTATTTCAATCAAGTAGGAATTTCATTTTTTTAATGGGTAAATTGAGAATAAAGTTATATCAAACATTTCTAGAGAAGTATCGAGCACCGAGTTGGGCTAGATTCTCTTATAATTCAGAAGTCCCATAGTAATACATAGCCAACGTAGGATTGGAAAGTATTGATTCTTTATGTGATTCTTCACTGCCTCTAAGAAGGACAATTAAATGGATCAATAGTCAGGATTTCATTCTATATCCCGACAAAGTATACCATGACCCTGGCAACGTAAGACGAAATATTGAATCATTGCTAGAGTCATGATAATTGTTTTCAGATAGAGAAACTCCTCACAAGTAAAGTATATTATTGCCATGTTGTTTTCATTGTATATTATGTTGTCAAGTTTAACTAGTTTTCATTCTATATTCATGTATAAATCCAGTTATGTTGTTTTCAGTCATTCAAGACAGTCAGTTGTTTACTCTAACCTTATCACTTACTAGTAAATTCAATGTACTGACGTCATTCAACTTGCATCACTTTAATATGTAGATACAACTACTCAGGATCATGAACAAGCATTGAGATGGCGATCCACTTGCAGACAGATTTTGATGAGGTCTCTTTGCTTCCAGGAGACTCCATTTCATTTAGTATCTTTGGGGTATCATAGGTCTTTTCCCAAGATCTAGCATACATTGTTCGAGGCTTCATAGATAGACTGAATTAGTTGTTACTAGTATTTTCTCAAGATGTTTTATTCAACCCATGATTCTTGTTAAGATTTTAGCAAGACAATATTGCTTACACTTTATTAAATGTCTAATGGTTCACATATTTAAGCTTTAATATATTGTTAAATGTCATGTAGGTGATGTAGACAGTCCAAGGGTTCGCTTGGGGATAAGAAATGTTTCTTGAGTGACATTCACATCCAGGAAATAGGCTTATGCAATGAAAAACTTAATGTTAAAGCCCAGAGTTCAAGATTCCTAGGGTTTCTATGAAGTCGTGTCCATAGATTCCTATTAATCAGTGTGGAACGCGTCACATCTACATTTAGGAGACTACAACATTTAGGAAACACTTTTCTTCTACTCTTTTTTTGGGTGATAGTGTTCAACTCTATAAAAGTTTATTCCATATTTTTGCTTGTGCGTATCTCTCAGATCATGTCTGCATGAAGAGATGTTTGAGGCCATCCCGCTAGGAGAAATGATAATTCTCAGGATCAAGAGGTTTTCAAAGCACAAAAAGTGCAAACGCCTCATATGGATGTCACCAATGTTGAGTTTAGAAATGAAATTCAGATTTTGGCTCCACTAGTGACATCACATGTTGGTCACCAACAAGTCAGACATCAAGATAATATGATGCATCGAATGTCCGAGAATTTCCAAGAATTCATCCCCGAGTTCACTATGTCAAAACTCAATAATGCTCTAGAAAAAACTATGTGGATGAACTACAGAAGATGCTTGAGGTCATGCATGTTATGAATGTTTAGCTTGTGCAGTTGGCTGCTACGAACTCAGGGCCATTACTAGGATATGGTCCTATTAGTGGAAAAAGAACATGGTTGAGCGGGTACCACAATTGACTTGGGTTTTGTTTGAAGATGCCTTCTTAGGGAATTTCTTTCCCTGTGATATAAGGGAAGCGACGGTAAGAGAAATTTTGAATCTCAAACCGGAATCCATGAGTGTGCAAGAGTATGGCCTGAAGTTCACTCAACTATCCCACATTGTTTGGAGATGATGGATGACATGGGAGCAAAATGAGCTTGTTCGTGTATCTTCTATCATGTTTATTGAGTAAGGAAGGTAAGGCGACTATGCTTATAAGATACATGGACATATCCAGGCTTAATCATGTATAGAAGGTTGAGAAAGACAAGTTGAAGGACATGGAAGAGTTCCGTAGATAGAGGGATAAGACAGCAGGTCATGAGTCCAGCCTATAGAAAACAAAGAACATGAACCGATCATCTTTTAAGCAGAAGTCATATTGACTTTCTCCTTTTTCACCCAATGCACATGAACAAAGAAACATGAATTCTTAGCAGTCCAAGGTTCTATGTTTAAAGGCAGTGTAGTACAAGGGTTCCCTCGCAACCCACTCTATATTAAGTGCGGTAATCTCCATATAGGAGAATGTAGTGTTGGCATTGATCTTTGCTATAATTGTTGGAGGACAATCACTACGGAGTGTCACAAGAATAGACATGGAAATGGGGGAAATAAATCCCAATCTTCTACCGAATCTCCAAAAGAAAGAAATAATCACAGAGGAGTTGCTTCAGGAACATGTGGGGGTGCACACCGTATGTATGTTATAGCTAGTCGCCAGGATCGGTAGAACTCACCGAATGTTGTCATGGGTATGATTAAAGTCTCTATTATGATGTTTATCACTTGCTTGACCCTGGTGCGAGTTTGTCATTTATAACTCTATATGAATACATAAAGTTCGTAATTTCCAAAAAAACTTCTTCATCCTTTTAGTATTTCCACATCGGTTGGAGATTCTATTCTACAGGAAATATTCTATCATTGTTGTACCATATCTTTTAATCAAAAGGATACCACAGTTGATTTAGTTGAGCTAAATATGATGGATTTTGACATAATTCTATGTATGGACTAGTTTCATGCTTGTTGTGCCTCAATTGATTGTAGAACTCGAGTAGTCTAGTTCCAATTTCCTAATGAGCCAGTTATACAGTAGAGGAGTAGTTCAGCAGTGCCTAAGGGTCGATTCAATTTATACCTTAAGTTTAAAACGTTAGTATCTAATGGGTGTATCAATCACATAGTGCGAGTTAATGACTCTAGTGTTGAGACAACACTTTTCAATTAGTTTTACTTGTGAGTGAGTTTCCGGAGGTCTTACTAGAGTCCCTCGAGATAGAGAAACAAACTTCAGTATAGACATTATTACTAAGAGAGAAACATACTTCAATATATATATCAACCCGAGAGCACCCCCAGGTCACTACACGACGTACTCGACCTCTAAGAGTTATTATACAATCGACATCATTCATCACATATATATAAAAAGTAGTGCGGAATTAAAACTTTTCACAACAATATTCAAAATCTTTATAGAATATAAGAAAGAACTAAGACTCAACATACGACATCTTAGACATATATAATATCATAGGGTCACGACCCTTACATTAATTTGAAAAAAAGAACTAATAGTGTATTACAAAGTCTTTTAGAAAAAGAAACTAAACCATAAGCCATATCCTCGAACATATGAGGACATACCAATCTCGAGAGAATGCTTTTCCCTAGCTTCAACTTCTAATAATATCCTCACTTGCTACCTACACTTGTAGACATAGAATACATATGGAATTTTCACATTGAATGCACTAAGAATGGTGAACATGCAAGAAAACCATGCTAAAACAGACATTTACTTTAAGATATACTTTCATGTTATTCTGACAAAAATCTTCATCATAAGAGTTTGAAAGACACATAGAAATTCAACCATCACATATAAGAGACCTTTAACATTCACCAAATAAGCCTTTTCATTTCTTTAGTCCCTCTACCTAAAGTTACTCTGAGTAAGACATGAAGAGACCACCCATACACCCTCTTCAAGCACACCAAAGTGATCCTCAAAGCTACCCTAGATAAGAACCTTTCAATTAGACATTCTTTACTAAGAGAACCCTATACATTAGAGTCATTTAAAAGGCGATCAATCAATTACAGGACTTCACATAATGGTCTTAGAGGACCTAGGGAACTCATCGTGAGCATCTTCAAAGTCTACCCGTGTCATGTATAGATGGCATCCCATTACACTACCTACACATTGTAGAACTTCTCCAATGATAGAATGCATATCCCATATGATGAGAATATGAGCTAACCGACATAGACACACGACCTAGATATGGAAAACGGTGTCATAAAAGACCCCACACCGTGAAAGTTGTTGTACTTGCCAAAGGTAGAACTAGTAACCATCCCATGTTGGAACATTGTTAAGGGATATCAAGGGCTTCTTTGTACTATAGTCTCCTACTCAAGTAGAATTACTACCACAAGCATATCCTCTCGGTGCTTTGCCTTGTTTCTCATAGAGAAATTCATTTCTTAGGTGTATTAAAGAAGGTACTATAACTAAGTCTTACCAAACTAATAATACTTTTTCTTCAAAGGATGGTTCCACTAGGTCTGCAAATCAAGGTATTAGGATAGCTCACTTGACTATTTTTGACAAGGCGCCTTAAGCCTACTGATCTAAAAGTTATCATTAACCTTCTTTACATTATTCAAGGTTTCACATTCACTTAGGATTCTAGACTCGTCAAGAAGGGGCACCATTCTTAGGTCTACCAGTTCAAGAGTTACTCTAGAATACCTCATTTAATCATACAAGGAAGGGCACCAACTTAGGTCTTCATTCATTCAATACCTTTCAAGTACCAAGTAGGGAAAACTAGTCAACCACACATGATACTTCATCATTCTTTTAAAGGCTCTCCCTAGTCCTTTACATCATAAATCATCAACTGGACAAGCAATACATTCAATCATATCATTATAGTACCCATACAAGATCATCACATGAATACCTTCACTTTATATCTTCACATATACCAGTTCATGATCATACTATAGTTTAGTTAATAATGCCGACAAGGCCATGTATAACATTTATAACAATAGACACTGTCACTATAAGTGGACAATACAAATCAATGACAAATCAATATCAATTTTATATTAAACAAAGGAATTAGGTCAACTCACCACCTTTCAATAGACATAATAACCATTCCTTAGCCTTTCCAACAAATCCACATAACAAGAGATCTTTACAATAATAATGAATACAATACTAGGCCAACAATTCATTCATATGAATGATCCATCAATACTCAATATAGATATCAAAATTGTAAGGATAGCAGTTAAAAATTATAGCATTGATCAATACATAATTCAGTAGCCCAATACAATGTACATATGAATTCAATACAATTAAGCCATGATCAATTCACCCACCTTAGAGCAAAAATTAGGAATTCATGGAATACATGGGTTCATAGAGTTTTTGATCTTAATACATTCAATTAAAATTTATCAACCCATAAAACATCACTTAAAACCTTTTCATGCAAGAACCCTTGCTTAGAATTCAAAATAGGACTTTAAGGTTTTGGAAAATCTTTGAAAAGCCTTTGGAATTTGGCTCATTGAATGGAAGAAAAATCAAAATGTAACACCATACCTTTATTGAATAATTCCAACTAAATTTATGGATAAATCAATGAATAACTCCAGACCTAGCTTCAACCTTGCTTCAAGCTCCAATGGAGTCTTGAGAGAACTTAATTTGATCTTCGGTTTTGATTTGGAAAAGTGAGGTCTAATTTAGGTTTTAGGTTTATAAAATCACTTAAAATACCTAAAAACACCTAAATTAACTGTATAGGACTTAATTAGGACATTAGGTGAATTTCCCAAAACACCCTCCACTTGGCGGACAAACCTGCAAAATATTTTAGGTGTCAATCGACGGTTGCATCTGCAGGCACTCACCTGAACCACGTTCTGTTCTCTTGGGTGTGGTTTTGATCTGAGACTCGCAAAATGGGGTCTAAGATATCACAAATAAGTGTGGATTCATGCCCCCAATCGACGGGTCGTCATTCAAATCAAGGGGCGTTGTTTGGTGGTTGTGGTTTGGACTCATTTTTTGTAGTTTCTTGCCAAGGTTTGTGTCTTCTTCAAGGACACTTAGGGTGGTTTTCGAGGAGTCTTACTGGACGTTTCGACCCTAAATATGTTCATCTAGGTTTTATAGTCCTCTCCTATCAATTTAATCTCCAAACAACATGTAAAACATGCAAAGGCACACTAGCACATACAACTACTAGTTTCCAAATATTTTAGTCGTTCCTTGACGTTTGACTTCCAAACTCTACAACCCGACTTCTAATGCTAATATTCATCATTTTAACACCTTATTAAATCATGACACACATGATAGGATCTATTTTAACCTAGTTCACTGTGAGGGTTGTGACATTCTCCCGCACTTAGACAAACATTCGTCCTCGAATGACATTTAAACATTTTCAACACTTTCAAGAGATAAAGACTCAAGACTAGCAGCTCATAAACATTCCACATCATAAAAAATACATATATATAGGATGAAGATCAACTTCACATAATCAAGAAACTCAAAACACAACAATAAGGAACAACATCTACAACTTCTCATGCAATGAGACTCTACTTTTTCAATTCACATAGGAGGAACTTCCTTTTCACATATCATCATGGTATCACGTTAATTATAAGCACATTATGCCAGGATATCATAAAACACATCTATGCAATAATTTCAAGAACTTCACTGTTAAGCATGCTTTACAAGTCCACTTATGTAACATTTTAGGCAATTCATTATAGATGCATAACAATACAGTGGACAAAATCATTTGAACCCAATTTACCATATAAACATAACCTCGTGAAAATACACACAATAAGAAGAGATCAATGAATTTCATTTTAACCTAGACTCCTAAACACATGCAACATGCTACTAAAAGTTATAACTCTCAATCTTGAATAAAATAGAAGAGAAGAGACAAGATTCATCAATCCAACTATTCACCATACTCTCTCCCACTTAGAAGAAACCCATCAAAACCTAAAAGAGAATACTAAACTTACTAGTGCCTTCATCCGAAATTGCTTAAGCTTGGAGGTGATAGAAATGACCACGATTTGGAGGAATACGAACCGTACCTTCACTAGGAGCTTTCTTGGCTTCTCTCCTTTAGCTACAATAGTAGGACAATCTCTCATCGTATGATCATCCTTTCCACAACCATAGCACCCAGTAGTACCGGCTAAACAGCTCCCAAAGTGATTCTTCCCACAATTTGAGCAAGTAGGTTTATCAATGTGGGAACCACCACCTCCATCATTGTTATCCTAAGGAGCACTAGGAACATCTTGATTTGGAGTCCTCTTCTTAAACCTAGGTTGACCTTGCTATTCTTCCCCTCTTAGCATCTCTATCTCTCCTCCTAAGCTTAGACCCTTCAATTGATTGAGCATACACCATAAGCCTTGATAGGGTCATGTCACCATGGAGCATTGTAGTATGACACTCTTCCTTCACAAGGTCGGATACACCGATCAAAAACCTACTCATTTCATCTCTAGGGTTAGACAATAAAGATGGAGCATACTTAGACAATAGGGTAGATTTCAAGAAATAATCTTTCACACTCATATTACCTAGACTAAGATTTATAAACTCCTCAACCTTAACCTCCCTCTTCATATGGGGAAAGTTTATTTCTAAGATTGCTTCCTTGAACTTTTCCCATTCTATAGGTCCCGGTTAAACCGACCTACTATCTTTCCATTATGTGTACCAGACTTGAGCAACCTTTTAAATTGGTACGAAACCAACTCCGCCTTCTCCCTAAAAGCCACCCACATAGCGTGCACTATATTATACACCTCGTCCAGGAAGGCTTGGGGATCCTCTCCCACCTTAGAGCCAAGAAAGATAGAAAGATTCATCCTCACAAAGTCTTTCAATCTAGAGGTCATGGTACCCTCAAGATCATTCTTTCTAGGCCCTACATCTCGATTTGCTTGGGCCGTCATGGCTCGGGCTAGGGCAACATGAGCTCCTCTAACCTCCTCATTACTCATGTTCGGGGGAACCGTCAGAACCACATTCCCTTGATTATCTATAGGGACTTATTCAACTTGAGGAACTTGTACACCTTGGGAACTTGTTCAACTTGGGAAAGAACTCCCTCATTAACCACTTCCTCATCCACTCTCTTTGATGGCGTCCTTCTTGTATTCATATCCTATAAACACAAGAGAAAATATTAGGAAAAGCCACTTATAGAACTCTACACGATACAAAAGTAATGAATAAAATTAAGCTTCTATCACCCTATAGACTTTCGCTCATAGATGTGTCGCGGCTCACCACCGATGAACAAAAATCTACTAGACGTGGATTTATGAGACATTGAATACTAAAGACGACTTCATAACCTCATGCTCTGATACCAAGATTTTAACGACTCGAGAGCACCCCCAGGTCTCTAAAAGGCATACTCGACCTCGTGGAGGTCTTATACAAGCCTTTAGACATCATTCACCGCACATATATGAAAAGTAGTGCGGATTTAAAACTTTTCACAACAATATTCTTAATCTTTATAAAACATAAGAAAGAACTAAGTCTCAACATACGCCATCTTAGACAAGTATAATATTATAGGGTCACAACCCTTACATCAATTCGAAAAAAAGAACTAATAGTCTACTACAAAGTCTTTTAGAAAAAGAAACTAAAACATAAGCCATATCCTCGAATATATGACGATATACCCATCTTGAGAGAATGTTATTCCCAAGCTTCAACTTCTAAGAATATCCTCACTTTCCACCTACACTTGTAGACATAGAAAACATATGTAATTAGCACATTGAATACACTAAGTATGGTGAAATGGAAGAAAACCATGCTAAAACGGACATTTACTTTAAGATATGTTTTCATGCTATTTTGATAGAAATCTTCATCATAAGAGTTTAAAAGACACATACAAATTTAACCATCACATATAAGAGACCCTTCAACATTCATCAAATAAGCCTAATCATTCCTTTAGACCCTCTACCTAATGTTACTCTAAGACTCACTTGAGTAAGACATGAAGAGACCGCCCATACACCCTCTTCAAGCACACCTAAGTAATTCTCAAAGCTATCCTAGATAAGAAACTTTCAATTAGACATTCTATAGTTAGAGAACCTTATATATTAGAGTCACTTAAAAGACAAGCAATCAATTAGGGACTTCATATAATTGTCTTGGAGGACCTAGGGAACTCATCCTAGCATCTTCAAAGCCTACTCGTTCTATGTATAGATGGTGTCCCATTCTACTACCTACATGTTGTAGAACTTCTCAAATACTAGAATGCACATCCCATGTGATAAGAATATGCACTAAACGACATGGATCACACGATCTAGGTATGGAATCCGGTGTCATAAAGGAACCCACACTGTGAAAGGTGTTCTTCTTGCCAAAGGTGGAACTAGTAATCATCCCATATTGGCACATGGTTAAGGGATATCAAGGGCTTGTTTTTTGTCTATTTTCTTACTCAAGTAGGGCACTACCAAAAGCATATCCTCTCGGTGCTTTGCCTTGTTTCTCATGGAGTATTTAATTAGCTAGGTTTATTAGAGAAGGTATCATCATTAAGTCCTACCAACTCATTATACTTTTTCTTCAAAGGGTGGGTCCACTAAGGCTGCCAACCAACGTCTATTAGGATAGCTCACTTGACTACTCTTTTGAAGGGCGCCTTAAACCTACCGATCCAAAAGTTATCATTAACCTTCTTTATATTACTCAAGGTTTCACATTCACTTAGAGTTCTAGACTCGTCAAGAAGCAACCTGTTCAAGACATACTCCAGAATACCTCATTTAATCATTCAAAGAAGGGCACCAACTTAAGTCTACCGATCCTCATGTACCAAGTAGGGATAAATAGTCTACCACACATGATACATCATCATTATATAAAGGCTCTCCCCAGTCCTTCACATCATATATCATCAACTAAAGAAGCAATGCATTCAATCATATTATTATACTACACATACAAGATCATCACTTTAGTACCTTAAATTTATATCTTCACATATACCATATCATGATCATATTATAGTTCACTTAATATTGCTGACAAGGCCATGTTTATAACATATATAATAATTAAACACCACCACCATAAGTGGACAATACCAATCAATGATAATTCAATATAAATTCTATACTAAACAAAGGAATTAGTTCAATTCACCACCTTTAATATCCATATTCACCATTCCTCGGCCTTTCCAACAAATACGCATAACAAGAGATCTTTACATTAATAATGAATACAAGACTAGGCCAACAATTCATTCATATCAATGATCAATCAATAGTAAATATAGATATAAACATTGTAAAGCAATCTATGAAAAATTCTAATATTGATCAATACATAATTCAATAGCCCAATACGATCTACACATGAATTTCATACAATTAAGCCATGATTAGCCACTTTAGAGCGAAAATTCAGAATTCATGGAATACATGGGTTTATAGATTTTTGATCTTAAAATGTTCAATTAACATTGACCAATCCATAAAACATCAATTAAAACCTTTTCATGCAATAACCCATGCTTAGAATTCAAAATAAGATTGTAAGGTTTTGGAAAATCATTGAAAAGCCTTTGGAAATTGGCTTCTTGAATGGAAGAAGAATCAAGAATGAAAAAACATACATTTAATGAGTAATTACAACAAAAATTGATGGAGAAATCAATGAATAACTTCAAACATAACTTCGACCTTGCTTCAAGCATAAATGGAATCTAGAGAGAACTTAATTTGATATTGGGTTTTGATTTGGAAAATTGACGTCTAATTTGGGTTTATAAACTAACTTAAAATACCTAAAAAAAACACCTAAATTAATAGTCTATGACTTAATTAGTACATTAGGTGAATTTTCCAAAACACCCTCCCCTTGGTTGAGACTCCTGCAGAAAATTGGAGGTGTTAAACGACGGTTGCATCTACTGGCCGTCATCTGAACCACGACTCATCCTTCTGTGCGTGATTTTGGTAAGAGACTCCCGAAATGGGCGCTAATATCCAAAAAATAAGTGTGTAAACACATCCCCAATCGACGGGGCTTCATTCAAACGAAGGGCGTCGTTTGGTGGTCGTGGTTTGGACTGCCTTTTGGCAGTTTCTTTCCAAGATTTGGGTCCTACTCAAGGACCCTTAAGGTTGTCCTTAGGGAGTATTACCCGGAAGTTTCGACCCTAAAAATGTTCACCTAGGTGTTAGAGCCCTCTCCTATCAATTTAGACATCTAACATCACGTAAAACATTCAAAGGCACACTCGCACATACAACGACTACTTTCCAAACGTCTTGGTCGTTCCTTGACTTTTCACTTCCAAACTGTACAAACTGACTTCTAATGCTAATATTCGTAATTTTAACACCTTATTAACTCATGACACACATTATAGTCTCTATTTTAACCTATTTCATTTTGAGGGTTGTGACCGTGCATACATTCTTCCTGATACTCAACTTATCTCTATTCTGACATATAGAATGGATCAAATAGAGTTAAAAGATCTAAAAGACCTGTTGAAGGATCTTCTTGATAAAGGTTTCATTCTACCTATTGTCTCACCATGGGGCGCTTCAGTATTATTTTTGAGGAAGAAATATTGTTCTGTTAGGTGTGTATTGACTACCACCAATTGAACAAGGTCAACATAATGAAAAAATATCGTCTTTGAAGAATTGATGATATTTTTCATCAACTCGTGAGTGTCACTTACTTCTCTAAGATCGACCTCAGAGCTGGGTATCATCAGTTGAGAAAATAGAAAGTGACATTCTGAAGACAACATTTAGGATCTATTATCATCATTATGAGTTCCTTGATATATCTTTTGGGTTAACCAATGCTCCTACAATGTTCATGGATCTTATGAACTTAGTATTTAAGACATACCTTGACATGTTTGTTATCGTGTTTATTGATGACATTCTTATTTATTCGAGGAATGAGGAGGATCATACTAGTCAACTCTGAATAGTTCTGTTAACTCTCAAAGATACAGAGTTGTATGTTAAAGTTTCCAAGTGTGAGTCTTATCTTGATTCTGTGGCGCTCTTAGGCCACATTAAATCTGGTGAAGGGATTTGAGCTGACACTCAAAAGATTTAAGCTGTGTAGAACTATCCCATAACCACATCTCCAACTAATATATGAAGTTTCTTAGCATTGGCTGGTTATTATAAGGTTTGTCAAGGGTTCTTATCAATTTCTTCCCGGTGACAACGGTGACTCAAAAGACATTGAAGTTTCAGTGGTGTGAATCTTGTGAAAAAAGCTTTCAAGAATTAATAACATGGTTAACTATTGCCTCGGTGTTGACCCTACCGGAGGATACACAAGGCATTTTTGTATATTATCATGCATTTTTAATTGGGCTTGGTTGTGTATTGATTCAATAATGCAATGTCATAGCTTATGCCTCTAGACAACTAAAGATTCACGAGAAGAATTACCCTACTCATGATCTTGAGTTTGTTGTTGTATTATTTGCTTTAAAAATATGGTATCAGTATATATATGGTGGTCATGTTTTTCTGTTCACCGATAACAAGAGTCTTTAGCATGTTTTCACATAGAAAGATCTTAATCTCAAACTGAGGAGGTGGTTGGAGTTATTCAACGATAATGGCATTAGTGTTCTATATCACCTAGGTAAGACTAACGTTGTTGCTGATGCTTTTTGTAGTTTATCTATGGGCAGTGTTGACACCCAATTTTGGACCTCCATAATACAAATTAATCATCGAGCTTCTTAGATTACAAATGATTAGAAATAATTTACTTTGTAAAATTTAAAATATTTTTCAAGTTATTTTAAATAGTTGTCACTTTTTACAATTTTTAGATAATATATATGTTTTACATAATTATGTATATAATTAGTATATTTTATAAATATTTGAAAATCGTCTCAAAAGATTTTGTTTGATTAAATATTTGGTTTGTTTGTTTAATTATTTAATAGTTTATTATTTTGAGTTAATTAGTTTGTATTAAAATTTTATTGTTTTAATGAAATTAATTGTTTTATTTCGTTAAGATTAAGAATATTAATAATTAATCTATATCATTCGTCTTATTTCATTTGTAGCCGAATTACTAATTAAGTTCAATTTGACTTAATTCTTAAATTCAATTGGCTATAGGGCCAAATTATAAATTCCAATATGACCCTTACCTCATATACAAGACCACAAATGGGCCGATTATCAGCCAACATTGGCTTAAACCTTTTATCCGTTCATCATTCCACTGAAATTTCATAATTTTCAATCACTATTACAATACCAAAAGAAAACCTATCAAAATACAATACCCAGCAACAATCAGCAAATACCAAGCGACCCTACCCCCCACGTTTTCTTCTTCTTCTGTCACCGAGGAACACGACTATATTGTGCTGCTAATCCGGTCAACATCAGAGCTTGCAACAGCCATCACATCGCCGTCCCCTTTCCCTATTTTAAGGGATTTTTCAAATTTTTTTCACTATTGCCTCGAAAAGGTCATACGAATTCAAAATTACAACTGTTTCCCCCTAATTTCCATCTAATATTCATCTCTTTTTGCCACAACTGAGGGGGGATTAAGTTTTAGAGAGGATCAGTTGAGGAGTTTCAATAAAAAAAAAAGGAAATCGATAGGGAAACGATTTCATCTTCTAATACATGCTTCAAATGGTTTCAGAAGTTTAAGTTCGGGAGTTGATAAAAAATGTTTGTGACCACATTATCTCAATGTTAGTCAAAGTTATCAAATCGTTACAAGTTTTCGATAATGATTGAAAATGTCAACAACAAACTCAAATTTATTTGAGTTTATCAAAGAAAACGAGAGTTACTTTAGTCTTCATACGAAAGAATTAAGTTATACACCTCGATAATTCCTTCTTTTAAAGAGAGAATCATAGTCGCGACGTGCATATACATCAATTTAGTTCTTTTAGTATGATTGTCATGAAGCTATTTATGCATACATGTTTCTTGACAATGTCATTGTCAAGATTTCATATTTGTTGGGTATCCACCCCATAATGGAATTATGTGTTTTGATTGGCTGATCAAATACTTTAGTATTTAGTCTTGTTGGGCGATCCACCCCATAAGTGGTTCCTATATTTTTTGTCAATTTCGGTTCCTATTTTTTGAACTATATGGGACTATTATCGAGACATCCACCTCATTACAGTTGAAATATTATCGAGTATCCACCTCATTACATTTGAAATATCATGGAGCACCCACCTCGTTATAGTTGAAATATTATTGAGTTATCCACCTCGTTACAGTTGGAATATCATCGAGCCATCCACTTCGTTACAATTGAAAAATTATTGAGCATCCACCTCATTACAGTTGGAATATTATCGAGTCATCCACCTCGTTACAATTGGACTATTATCGATTCATCCACCTCGTTACAGTAGCAATATTATCGAGCATCCACCTCATTGCAGTTGGAATATTATCGAGCCATCCACCTCGTTACAATTGGAATATTATCGAGCATCCATGTTACACCTCTAAAATGACTTAGGTGAAACTAGATCCTAACACGTGTGTCATGAGGTCTTAAAGTATTAAAATATTTTTAATGAGGTTTATAGGCAGTGTCTAAAGTTTGGTGATGTTTGGAGGTCAAACGTTGAAGAACGTCCATGACGTTCGAAAGTTTTGCCTTGAGACATGCTTGTGTGTTTAGGTATGCCTTTACATGATTTACGTGTTCGTTTTTGTTGAAATTGATGTGCGAGGTTTATAACTTTTATATGAGTGTATTTGAGTTGGAAACATCTAGGAACGAATCCCCAAGGACCAACCAAAGCGTCCTTGAGGAGGACCAAACTCGTGAGAAAAAGTTGTCAAAACCAGTCCAACCAACGAGGAGCAATCAACGGACCATAGGTCCATCAACGCCCCGTCGTTTAGGGAGTAGGTTGACACTTAGTCTAGGGCTAAAGCTCCAAAATGTAGAGTCTCTGATCCAATCGAAAGATTGCCAGCACGGCCCATCGATGGATCTACGTGGCGTTGATGGGAACCGTCGATTGACACCTGCAAGTTTTTTGTAAGTGTCTCGGCCAAGGATAGGGTGTTTTGGGAAATTCACCTAGTATTATAAATATGGTTTGGGTTGTTATTTAAGGGATTTTATTGTTATTTTAAGTAGTTTTATAAGTCTAGAACCCTTAGCCAAGTCATTAATCAAAATCAAAACCCCAAACCCAAAGAATAACTCTCAAGAACTCCACTGAAGCTTGAAGGGAGCTTGGAGCTTGGAGCTTGATTTCTCAATCAATTTTCTCTCAATTTCGTGTATAATCTTCATTAATGTATGATTTTTCATCCTTGAATCTTATTTATTCAAGGAGACAATCTTCGAAGTGATTTTCAAGACTTCTCAAAAGATGAATTGTCCTATTTTGATATCTAGCCACGGGTTCTTGCATATGACGTTTTGAAGCAATGATTTATGATTGAATTAAGGTTAATTGAATGATTTTATATCGAAATTCGTATGAATCCATGCAAATCATAAAATCCTTATTTTGGTTATATTTTTGGTGATTTTGATCATGCCTCAATTTTATTGATTTCTAGTGTAGTTTGATTTAGGCTATTGAATTATGTAATAAACATTCTACAATTGTATTAGTCTGTCCTAAATTTATGAAATTCATATTGTATTATCTTGGTTCAATGTATATTGTGATTATTTGATTGAATTGTTGACTATGGCTATTGGTAAGTGCCTTTATGGATTGAATTGGTTGAATTGGCTATGGATTGGAGTTGTTCTAGATGGAATGATTGTATGTTGAACTAACCTTCCCTATTTTGTATAGTATTGGTGTATCAATGATGATGTTTTGTATGGTCCACTTATGGTGGCGGTGCTTATATGTTATACTTGTGAATAATGTGGCCTCATCAGCATTACTTTATGAATTGTGAAAGAATGTGGCCTCGTTTGCATTACTTTATAAATTATGATATTTTCATGATACAACTTGGATATGTGATCATTGTTAAGGTCTATATGGCTTATGTGTATATGTGAAGTCAAAGTATGTGTTCTTCTAAGTCATTATATTTGATCATGATAGGCTATAGTGATGCATTATATTTGTATTCTTGATGTTAGAGTGTGAGTCTTCCTAGTTGACTATATGAG
This sequence comes from Solanum pennellii, assembly GCF_001406875.1. Lineage (NCBI taxonomy): Eukaryota > Viridiplantae > Streptophyta > Magnoliopsida > Solanales > Solanaceae > Solanum > Solanum pennellii. The sequence goes on from NC_028639.1 coordinate 22,791,571, forward strand.
TCTTATGATGAACTATGATGATGTTTCTATAGAAGTGTGTAGGGTGACTTGCAAGTATACTGAGTTGACCCTATGTGCTACGTGAATGATATTGTACATATGATAATATGTAAATAAAGTGTGTCTTGTTTTATTGAACCTATGTACCTTACTTGATACATGAAGAATATGAATATGACTCTTGAATTAGTAGGCTAAAGAAACATTGTCATGAATGTGTATGTATGATGGAATATGATCTTGAATATAGTTAAAAAGGTCATTGATGTGGAACCTTTTAGAATGAAAGTTATGATATCCTTGAAGTTGGAAGCCGTAACGGTATCTTTCTTGTGTGAAAGATGGACTTAGGGGTTGGTTGGGTGGAACTACATGAAATCATCCTTAAGAATGCCATTGAGCTATCCTATTTGACCATTGTGCGGCAGCCCTAGTGACCCCCTTTGGTAAGGTGCAATATGATTTGGTTGCGACTTCTATATGGTACCTCTTCATATGCTCCTTTATTGAATTATTTTATGAGAACAAAGGCTAGCACCGAGAGAATATGCTTGGCGAGTGACTCTTATTTAGATGAGATTACAGTAAAAACAAACCTATGTTATTTCTTTACCATGTGCCTACATGGGGTGTGTCCTAGTTCTACCCTTGACAAGTAGAACACCCTCCATCGGAGTAGGGAAGACTTCGGATTCCATGCCTAGATAGTATGGTATATGTCAGTTATTGTCTATTCTCATCATGTGGGATATATGCTAGTGTTAGATAAGGTCTATGAAGTTTATGTAGTGGAGTGGGACGGTATCTAGACATGACACAAGTAAGATTTGAAGATGTCAGTATGTTGGTTCCCTAGGTCTTCTCCAAGACCAATATGTGAAAGTCCTTAAGTGTTGAATGTCTCTTAAATGGTTCAATGAACATAATGACTTAATTTAATTGCATGTTAATGAAAATGTACTTATCTAGATTAACTTTAATGATTGCTTAGGTAGACTTGGAGAGGGTGTATAGGAGGTCCCTTTCTGTCTTACTTAGGTGAGTCTTAGAGTAATTCTAGGTAGGAAGTTAAATGTATGAAATGGGAATAATCTTATCTTAGGTAATATTTAGGATCACTTTGGTGTGTTTGAAGGGGTTGTATGGGCGGTTGCTTCACAAATCACTCAAGTGAGCCTTAGAATAACCTTTTGTCGAAGGGTGTCATCTATATGTGATTTGAAGTGATCTTGATGATATACTGTGGAATGTGACTATATGTGCTTATGTTTACTTAATGTGGTCTCTTATACTTGTACTTTAGAGAGCATGTTTTATACAAATGTCCTTTTAGCATGATTTTAAATGTATGTCACCATACTTAGTGCATTCTAATGTAGTAACTCCATATTTTGTTTATCTCTAAAGGTGTAGGTGACATTTGAGAGGAGTCTTTGAAGTGAAAGATTGGAGTAGTATTCATTCAAGCAAAGTTGGGGTATGCCTTCAATAAATTCGAGGACATCACTATGTTTTCGTTGTTAAAAGTATTGTAATAGAGATAGATATTTCTATATTTTGATATATAGGTCGTGTCCCATGATATTCGTGTGTCTAAGATAGAGAATTTGAGACTTAACCTTATTCCTTATGATTTTTCGTGAACAAGATATTTTGAAGTATTACTATTTCGTGTGAAGAGTGTTAATTCTGCACTACTTTTCATACATGTATGCAATGAATGATGTCAAAGGGCTTGTACAAGACCTCCGAGAGGTCAAGTACGTCGTGCCATGATTCGAGAATTTCATTTCTTTTAGGGTGTACTCTCGGGTCATGACAATCCACCTCATTACAGTTGAAATATTATCAAATCATCTACTTCATTATAGTTGGAATATTATGGAGCATCCACCTCTTTACTGTTGGAATATTATCGAGTCATCCACGTAGTTACAGTTGGACTATTATCAAGTCATCCATGTCGTTACAGTTGGACTATTATCGAGCATCCACCTCATTAAAGTTGGATTATTGTCAAGCCATCTAGCTCGTCGCAGAGATTATTAGGGTTCATCATGAACAAAACAATAAATAACATCTCCAAGTCCTCAGCAAATTATGAGTCAATTGATATACGAGTTCGAAAGTAGTGTTCATTATATTATACTCTAAATACTTCATTATTTTATCATCTAGTTGAAAATATGTTTATGCTTATCCACAAAGATATGCACATTTATTATATAAATGATCTTTCTTTTTATTTTATTCAAGCCGCTAGTTAAAGCAATGTTATGTCCACTAGTCATCTACTTTGAGTGTGCAGACATATAAGAAATGTGCAAGAACATAACAAAAAAGCATCGTGCAAACGATATCAATAAGGATGCAGCACAACGTGGAGTATCAAACTCTTAGGATGCGAGCTGGGGAGCGACTTCCACCAAAATCAAACCACACACCTATCAGAAGGCATGTGGATTTTTCTTTAGGTTTATCGCTTTAGTTTCGCATTCGGAGAATCGATATTCATCGGAAGCAACTTTTCAATCCAACTGACAATACACCAAGAGCTTTGAAAATTATGTCTGTGTAAGTTCTTACTTATGTATGTGTAGAGCTCTACATTTATGGCTAATAGGTTGCAAACATCTTTTTCATACTCCAATTATTTGTCACTCTTCTAGAACAAAAGGTCATCTAGCATACTAGATTTCTTTTTTAACTGATTGAGTCGAACTACGAGTAGCCTGATTCCCTAAGTTGAGGGATATGTAGGCTGGCTCAATGTTGAAAACTCAATTATTCCCCGATATTCTCTCTCAAATCTTATTCCCTAGCATTCCGGTCTATCCATAATTCGATATCGAAATAACTTTTGAGTTCTTTCAAAGTCGTGCGTCAAATCAAGTTTATCAAACTACAAGTGACTTGAATTCTCATATAGCCTACGATATGTAGGGAAAACATTTCTGGGATTCGGCCATAATTCCTAAAGTATGTACCAATCCCTTTTCTAAATATGAAGATGTTTCTCAGTCAAAATTGGGTTTTTCAATTTCATTTGCTCAAATTTCTTTCATCAATCCAACTCAAACGAGTGACAGTTGTTGGCACCAATTTTGGACCTCCACAATACAAATTAATCATCGAGCTTCTTAAATTACAAATGATTTGAAATAGTTGAATTTGTAAAATTTAAAATATTTTTCAAGTTATTTTAAATAGTTGTCACTTTTTACGGTTTTTAGCTAATATATATGTTTTATATAATTATGTATATAATTGCTATATTTTATGAGTATTTGAAAATCGTCTCAAAAGATTTTTTTTGATTACATATCTGGTTAGTTTTTTTTAATTATTTAATAGTTTATTATTTTGAGTTAATTAGTTGTATTAAAATTTTATTTTTATAATCAAATTAATTATTTTATTTCGTTAAGATTAAGAAATTCAATGATTAATCGATATTATTCGTCTTATTTAATTTTTAGTCGAATTACTAATTAAATTTAATTTGGCTAAAATCTTAAATTCAATTGGCTATAGGGCCTAATTATGAATTTCAATCTGACCCTTACCTCACATATAAGACCACAAATGGGCCAATTTTCTGCCAGCAACGGCCCAAACCTTTGACCTATTTAGCGGCCCACCCAAATTTCATAATTTCCAGCCCTATTACAATACCAAAAGAAAACCCATCAGAATACAATACTTAGCAACGATCGGCCAATACCAACCGACGCTACCCCCTACATTTTCTTATTCTTCTGTCAGTGAGGAAACGACTAAATTGTGGTGCTACTCCTGTCAACATTGGCGCCTGCAGCAGCCATCACGTCGCCGTGCCCTTTCCCCCATTTAAGGGATTTTTCGAATCTTTTTAACTGTTGCCATAACAAGGGTATATGAATTCAAATTCAAAATTACAACCATTTTCCCCTAATTTCCATTTATTTATTCATCTCTTTGGGTCACAATGAGGGGGCATTACGTTTTAGAGAGGAGCTATGGGGGAGTTTAAAAAAAAAGGAAATCGATAGGGAGACGATTTCATTCTTTAATACATGCTTCGAATGATTTTTGAAGTTTAAGGTAGGGAGTTGAGAAAAAACATAATTTTAAGTTTTCAAGTTCATTAAAATCTCACTTGTGGTGGTGGAAGTTTCTTCGTGGACAAGCTCGTGCCCAGTTGGCTGCTCCGAGAAAGGTAAAATTCATTTCTAATCTTAGTTTATTTCAGTTAATGAGTTTGTTTACACTATCCAATTTTGTCATAATTTGTCTCTGTAGTAATGACTTTCTCTCTGTTAAGTCATTTTCATAAATGTGTGATGCCTATAATTCTTTTTTTGAAAATGATCTCTATGTGCACTGTTTTGATGTTTATGTTAGAATTATATGTTTGGAACTTTGTTTCAATATCTTAAGACTCATAATGTAGTTATGCATTCAATATTACTTGGCCATTATTTTCTTTTGATATTACTTTAGTGTCATTTATAATTCTTATCCATTGCATAGATCACTGTGTTACTTCTCAAGGTTTATTTTATATCCTTTAGTCATACATCTGTTGAGTCTAGTTTGATAGATATCCGATATGTTCAAGTGCAAGTTTAATAGCTTTTGATCAAGTTTTCATCTTTTATTTGGGTTTGATGTTGGATTTAAATCTATGTGTCTATATAGAAATTTATTTTTATCCCCTCTAGTGTACTAGTTCCCCAAATGCCTCCTTGATCACTACTTCTTTAAAAACTATGAGAAGAGGAATGCATTTTGTCATTTATTGCTCATAATTTCTCATGTTTCAAAACTCTAAAGTACAACTTTCCTTGTCCTTATATTTAATATGTTTTATAGTAGCCAAACTGTGAAAAAATGAGTCTTTCTCATTCTTAGCATTCTCATGATAGATATATGTTCATTAGTACATAGTGTTATACATTATTTACTTTATTTCATTATTTTATTAGATACATAACATGCCTTAGTAGTATTTCAATTTATTCAGATCTTTCTCTATGTTTTGTTACTGTTAATAATGGATGATCTTATAGTTTCCTACTGTCTTCTATTGGAAAAATTGCTTATGAATAATTTTGAGTCACTCCTAATTAATTTTTTTTCCTTACTTTGTTTACATGTGGCATTCAGGAGTCTATTTGACTCAAATCCTTGCATTTCCCTAGTTGAATGCCTCTCGAGTTAGCCCCTAGTCACTATTCTATGACCAAAGTTAATATACCGTGCAAGAGAAGCAAAATATAGGTGTCGAAAAGCTGAAAAGGAGGCTGATATACAGCCCGTATACATTTGGGTATACGTGATATACAGGTTCAGTGCAACAAATATGCGGCCATAAATGGAAATGTAGGTTGCAGGAATTAAAGGGGACTGTATGGTTAATATACAGTTCGATACAGAAAAAAAGGGCTAAGAAATTACATGTATACAACGTTATACATTTATTGTATACACGGGGTTTCAAAGGGTAGAAATAAGGCTGAAGCCCAAATCAGCTGCAGCAGGCCCAAGAAGCGCCCAAATTCTTCCTCTCTTATTCATAAATTATTTAATTGTGGTATTTGTGTTTTTTTATTCAACCGTAGCTTTAAAATTATTAAGTAACTCAATCAAATCCCCAAAAGGTGAACCGTGTTCTTTATGTTAGTTTATGTTAATGAAATTCCTTATTTTTGTTGAATATCTTTAAAATGGTTCTCATACTTTAAATAACTAAATTTGATTAAATTTTTATTCTAAAATGAAGCAAATAATATTAATAAACTAGTCTTTGTTAAAACCTGAATCAGATGCGTTTTAACTCAAATGCTTTATTTAGGTCCTTTCCTTCAAAAAATATTTAAAAAATAAATAAAATGTGTACTTTATTTAAAACAAATCGAACGTCGTAAATTATTATTTTTATGTCAAAATCCTTTTCTCCAAAAATAGTCAAATATTTAACCAAGTCGTAGGATAACAGCATGTTACCGGATTCTTCAAATGTCTTAAAGACCTTGAAGCGTAAATAAGAACTTACCAATTTCCTCTAAATTTATGAAGACTTAATATTCTAGAGTCTTTAAATTAAGTTTTCTTAATTTGTTTTGAAAAAATTAAGTGGCGACTCTTTTCTAAGTATTTTTATCAATTTGTTTTATACTTAGAACATTTTAAAAAGGTGATTTTTCTAAAGATACCAAAATTACGCCATAACAGGTAGTATTACCCATTTAAAGGAAGGCAAGAAAAAATTGACCAAAGTTGTTCACATACCTGCGCGCATGAGAGTCATGTCGTTAGATTTCAGTGAAGGTGGAGCGGTGGTGATGAATGGTAATGAATCATCACTAGTGTCTTAGGTAAAGGAGAAACAAGACCAAGAACGTATTTTGCTTGAATTAAAGGCAAATATTTATAAGTAAAAGGTGATAACTTTTGAACAAGGGGGAGATGGTGTATTGAAATATCAAGGTAGATTGTGTGTAGCAAAGGTGAATGAACTCCAACAGAGGATTATGGAGGAAGCTCATAACTCGAGATATTCAATTCATCCTGATTCCACAAAGATGTATCATGTAGTATGAAGAGGTGTATTGCGGAGTTCGTCGCTAAGTGTCCGAATTGCAAAAAAAAAAAAAAAACTCAAGGTAGAACACCAAAGGCTTGGTGTATGGCTCAAAATGTAGATATTCCAAAATGGAAGTGGAAGATAATCAATATGGATTTCATAAGCTGTTTGTAGCGGTCTCGATTCCAACAAGATTTTATTTGGGTGATTGTAGATCGGATGACTAAATCAGCCCATTTCTTGTTAGTAAAGACTACTTATTTAGAACAAGATTATGCCAGATTATATATTCAAGAGATAGTCACACTTCATGGAGTTCCTGTGTCTATCATTTCGGATAGAGATTTACACACTACTAAAAAATTGGATTTAGCGACAGAAAATTTGTAGCTAAACAACAAATTCCATTGCTAAACCCACTTAGCAACGAATTAGAGACTTAATTCTGTTAGCAACGAGCGAAATTGCAACTAACTAGTGACGATGTCGTTGCTAAATGCAGTTATTTTAGTAGTGACAATTCACCACACAATTTTGGAAGTCCTTCAAGAAAGGTTTGCTTTGAAGGTAAGTTTGAGTATTTCTTTCAACCCACGGACTGATGGTCAAGCACAAAGTACGATTCAGACTTTTGAGGATATGTTGACAGCTAGTGTAATAGATTACAAAGTTAATTAGGATGATTACATACTTCTCATAGAGTTTTCTTTCAATAACATTCATCACTCTAGCATCCAGATGTCTCCTTGTGCGGCTCTTTATGGGCGAAGATGTAGATCCCCCATTGGATGGTTTGAGGTTGGTGAAGCCTGATTGATAGGACCAGACTTGGTTCATCAAGCTATGGAGAAAGTAAAAATTATTAAATAAAGGTTTAATATAGCACAAAGTCGTCAAAAATCTTGTACAAATGTTAGGAGAAGAGACTTGGAATTTGAGGTAGATGATTGGGTTTACCTGACAGGTTAACCCATCAAGAGTTTTATGAGATTTTGTAGGAAGGGGAAGCTCAGTCCTAGGTATATTGATCCCTATAGGATATCCAAGAGAATTGACCATGTATAGTATCGGTTGGAGATACCGTCAGTGTTAGAAATAGTCCATCTGGTATTCCACATTTCTATGTTGAAGAAGTTTATGGGTGATCCTTCACTTATTTTATCTACTTAGAATATTGGTATCAAGGACATGCTATCTTATGAGGAGATACTTGTTTAGTTCTTAACTGTCGGGTTCAGAAGTTGAGAACAAAGGAGATTGGATCATCCAAGGTCTTATGTAGAAATCAATTTGTCCATAAAGCTACTTGGGAGGCTGAGGAGGATATGCAGAAGAGATACCCACATCTCTTCTTTTCCAGAGAATTTTGAAACTATGGTACTAACTCTTTCGAAGCACTCTTTACGTTGATATGTTGAGTTATGTAAATTGCATGTTGTGTGCTTGAATTGGGGTTTCTAAATGATGTCAACCCATGTTCTACTTAGTGTGATCTCATTCGAGTACGAATGTTCCAAAGGGGGAGATATTGTAACAACTTGTATTTTGGTAAGTGTTTCTGTTTTGGGCCAGCTTCAAATGATCATAACTTTTGTACATGATGAGTTAGGACTCCATGAAGTATCAAATCAAAGGTCTTTGAGTCTTCTTTCTAATGCGGACAAGTTTTCTGAATTTCAAGTTCGGATGAAGGAGCTATTCAATTTGAGTGTATCCTCTCTATATAGAGCCTTTTCATCCGTATTAAGGAGGGGCATTTTGGTCCTTTCCTTACCCCACTAGGCCTCAACGTTTTTCTCACACAATTAGTGGTCTAATGGTATTGAAATGAGTTTTTTCATTCTTCCAAAAATGCTTTAGGGAGTTCGAGAAAAGTTCAAAAGGAGAATATAAGAGTTTTCAATAGTTCATCAAGGATTTGAGGAAAACACCAAGAACTTAGTTCTGTCGAGGTATGTGAGGTTTTTCATACTTATTGATTTGTTCATCCTCACACAAAGCATATTTTCCGTTTAGTAAATTCTCCATGAAATCGTTTATGTAAAGGTTTCGGAGGAAATTCTTGAAGTTTTGCTTCATTCTTTGTTAGTGGAGTCATGTCGAGTTCTTGAGGTGAATTTTTTACGAATGAGTGTTGTTCTTGATGGATTTTGTGTGGTTTTCATTAAAAATGTTCTGGGTTTTTGAAAAATTTGTGAAATTGTGCAATGGAATTGCATTGTGTATGAAGTGCATCGAGTTTGGGAGAATAAGCAAACATTGGTCACAGATATGTGCCCAAGTCCGCGTCGCGAAGGCTTTTTAAAGTTTCAATACCTTGATAATCATTCCCTTTAAGCAATGCGGAGGCGATACAGTCTTGTGCCTCAGAATTTGTATTTGCAACTAAAAATTAGACTCTATATTTGCGTCGCGCGAGTGATTTCTAATTGTGTCATCCCCCTCTTCTTATTACTAATTATCTAAGCCTTCATTTCAACAGCAAGAGATATTATATACATATCATGGCTCTTAAATTCACTTCTTATATCAAGTAAATTTAAGAGGAAAGTTCAAAGGTTCAATTCATAAACACTTAAGAGTTTCAAATATATATATATATATATATA